>NW_022985412.1:64214-206367 GCF_010093625.1 Macroventuria anomochaeta | reverse complement strand
ATTTGTCAGCACCCATTTGTCAGCACCCATTTGTCAGCACCCATTTGTCAGCACCCATTTGTCAGCTCCCATTTGT
The DNA here is from genome assembly GCF_010093625.1 of Macroventuria anomochaeta. Taxonomy (NCBI): domain Eukaryota; kingdom Fungi; phylum Ascomycota; class Dothideomycetes; order Pleosporales; family Didymellaceae; genus Macroventuria; species Macroventuria anomochaeta. The sequence goes on along the minus strand of NW_022985412.1, from coordinate 206,291 downwards.
CAGCTTGCCACCCATCTAGGTATATGAACCCCCTTCTTCCCACCTCTAGATAGTTCTCACTCATGCTTGCAACTCAATTCAATACTTCAACCTTCACTCCTCAACTCACTCCTTACTGATCCTATGTGGTATCCCCACACTTGATCCCTTCTGTATCACTTATCCTTTTTACCACTTGTGGCATCCCCACACTTGGTCTCCTCTACACCCTTATCTCCAACAAGCCTGAACCTTCCTTCCACCAATCCTTCCATCTCAGAGAGCAGTTGGTATTCCTAGCTGGCCCCCTCTCACAAACCTGCATTGTGCGCAGCAAGCAGCTTATCAGCCATATCACGTACAGCTGCGTACGTAGGCGCAAATCCACAAGAATCCAGATCCAGTATATAACATGTAATCACCTCCTCTTCTAGCTGGGTAAGCTTCCTTGAGTTGGGCTGGCAATCACGTTGTGCAGGCTTCCCAGCACATCGGTTGCGTAGCGTAGTTTCAGCAACCTTAAAGGCTGCAGAAGCGCGTCGATTACTCTGTATTTGACGTGTATTGAGAGATGAGATAGCAAGCTGAATATCTGCTTCATTTGATAGCGATTGGGTAACGTTGCGTGGAGCCATTGTACGATGAGATAGGAGAGGTGGGCAAAGTTGGTGGGGTGCGCGACTCGCTTGTATACGCGGCTCGCTTGTAATCTACGTTAGTAAATATGTAAACACGAGTATGCTCACTCGGATTACCCGTCTGCTTTCTTGAGTGGTGTTTGACATAAATCGATAACATTACGAACATAGATCAAAACTTAAAACAAACGTGAACGAGGTTGCTTGGGGGAGGATTTGGCACCGGAGGATCCAGCGAGCGGGATATACTATGCGATCGTATTTATCATTGTATTTGTCGAAAACTTATTGACCTGGAGGCTAGAAGGAAACAAAAGCGCTTGGGTTAAGCATAGCGCACAGCTGGAGCTCTTGAAGAGCTCAAGGTGCATGTCTGGTCAATATACTAATGTACAGACGATCTTTAAGGCCCTGAGAAACGTTACGGTATTAGTTGATTGAGAAGCTGAACATCAGTAACTTGATGGTACACAACAGGACCACTCTGGTCTAGTCGATTTCAGCTCAGGTACACATCGTCCCCTTTTGCTGGATAGCAAATCAGCGCAGTATTGAATCGACCCGTTAGCCTTATGTTACCGTTCACCGTGGCTCCCAGTACATTACAGCGGTCTTCGCCGCCACGACAAACCCTGTTCCATTCTTAAAGGCTGTGCATGTGAGCTTGACACACGAACTCGTGGGAGAAGGGATCTGAGAAAGGAGACTTTAGTCTTAATAACTAAGCGTAACGCTTCTATTCGTGTATACATAGTTTAGGGCAGATGTATGTCAACCGAACATAGATACGCAGGAACAGCAGTAATGGTGTACAATCAAGTCTCGATGCTTTCGAGAAGGGCTATCATTTGCTTCTGGCTCCGCATGCGCGTAATTATGGCTGGATCCTGCGGCTTAGAATACTGCGACTGTTGGTTCAGATTGGCTACGCTCTGCGAGAGCGACAAGAATTGTCCTGATTGCTCAGGAGAACAAAACTGCAAGTGGCACTGCGTGACAGTTTTTGGCGGTGGAACAGACGGATTTAACGTATTCGAGGTATCATTCGGACCATGCGGAAGAGGACATGGGGTTTTGGGAGGCGTGTTAGACCATGAGGCAAGCCCTAAAGTGGAGGTACCATGCTTAGGTGCGTTAGAGGTTGCTTTTTCTTTTAAATCTTGGTCGTTCACGTCGAGTGCAGGAGATTCCGATGACAGCTCGTTGCACGGGATTGTACAATCCATAGCCGCATTAGTGAACACTCGTGTACGTGCTGGAACTATGGTTGACTTGGAAATGGTCCCTGCATGTGTCGAACCGATATATCCACCTATTGCTGTACTTCTTTTTGTGCCATATGTCAAGTCGTGTTCTTCTTTTGAAAGACAGACCAGCGGGAGTCTATCATTGATGGTAGGTGGTTCAACAGGAACGAGGGGGTTTCCCGGCAACTCAAATAACCTTTTGGTATCTTCCAGTTTAGGTACGATAGGAACAAGTAGAGGTTGTGGATCAGGATCAAATTCGAAAGGGTTGACTGGCCCTTGCAAGTTCGTAGCAGTGAGACATAAAATGTCTCCTTCCAATTCTGGTGACGAAAATTCGCTTTGAGAATACCAACGGGCCCGCTCCTTCATTTCTTCGGTTTTTGACGGTGGCAGTTGCAGTTTTGAAGAGTAGCACGTGGGGGTTGTATCTACTTGTGATGTCGGATCACCTGCCTCCAGATCGAGAGCTTCTAAACCAGTCCACTGGTCATGCCCGAATGAGTGGTGCGATACCATCGAATCGACTTGCGCAACGGAAGTGTAAGTTGGGGCCGGGCTGCAGGGAGTCGAAATCGTCTGAGATGATACGGAGTACGAGGATGTACGCATGTACTCTTGACGACTGAAGGGTACGTCTGCCGATGCAGTTTGCTGGGGATTATGCAATACTGACATGTGTTCGATGTCTACACCGATGCCAACGTTGCATTCGGGCTTCATATTCTTGGGGGGTTCGACAGGATTTAATAGTCCTGAATATTTCCGTTAGCTTGCCGTAGGGTCTGGGAGAAGGCAGATCCGCAAACCGCGTAGGCACTTACTTTGGCTAAGCATTCTGTGTTCTGGCGATGCCAAAGCACCCCTTCCACGGTGCCGCGTTACAACATCGTCGAAGTAAGTGATGTCTTGATAAGCTGGCGGTTCCACGCGGTCAGGTACGTCCTCCAGGCGAATCAAGTAGCCTAGAACGTTTGACAACTGCTGGTGGCATATCGATAACTCGCTCGTCCGATTTATGATCTTCTCATGATCGTTGAATACCCACCGAACACGAGTCTCAAATCTGATAGACCCTGTTGCCTGCTTCTCAGCACGGGCACGCTCAACCGCTTGGCCAATATCGTTCAAGGCAGTTTTCGTGTTGGTAACCGCGCCTTTAATCCAAGGCAGTTTTCCGGGGATGCTTGCGAGCTTCCTTTGTATCGATTCGGTGCTCAAAAGTCGGTTCACCTCGTTGAGGTCTTCTCGGACTACGTGGATAGTCCGCACGAAGACCTCATTCTCGCTTCCGACTTCGGCGATCCGGACTGCTAAATCTGCGAACTTGAAAGCGCTACCTATGCTGGCGAATACCGCACTTGCGCTGAAAGGCTCCATGATCAGAACCTAGCTGTAACGCAGTGTGCACAGTGACAGCCACTGAACAACCACTTTGAGATCTGCCTTGAGTTGAACTGACTTCACAGCTACTGGAGGAACGTAGCGTGTCATGTTATGGCCGGACATCTCTACGCAGGACAAATCCTTTGTTTCACATGCTGGTCGCTTGCATTAGCAACGCTACACGTGACGTTCATTTGTCCGGCCGTATTTCAAAACTGGAGTGGTTTCTATTGGGACGCCTAATTAATGTGGATACTGCTGACGCTACAGTGGGGCCGCCCGTCCATAAAGCTTGTTTTGTTCTAGCGCATACAGGCCTAACAAGACAAAAGCCCCAGCCATTCAGCCTTTGCCCTCCTGCACCTCGTTGGAGCCCCATCATGGGGATAACGACTTTGTTCCACTAGCTGGTCGCGACAATAACTGAGATGCGCCGAAGGCAAATCTCCAACCCGCCTTCACACCGATGTCGTCATGCTGATGTAGCAACCTCTTTGTCCACCAGAACCCTGGGGCGGCTCAAAACATGTCCTCGATCATCGACCGTTTGTACCAATGCAGGAGACACGACCAGGGTGACATGTTGACTAGTAAAGTCAAAGCGAAAAGAACCCGGTTGGGTAAAGAGCAGAAATGCAAGGTTCGCAGAACGCGTCAGTATCATTTCGAGATTTTTGCGACGCTGACTACCGTCAACAATTCCTGTGACGAAAGGAGCCAGTATAGCATCAAGTTCTGCGATGATGTCTGCGAAGTTTTGTGCGAGACCTTGGGACTGCTTGCCGAACTGCTGCTGGAGCAAGGCTCCGGTGATTGCCTTCCACTTGCTGTACATGGCTGATTGGGCTGTAATCTGCTTTAGCTCTTAGATCCTGTTGCATGTTCGGATTTTACTTACAATCGTGTCTGCCTGGAATTGAACTGGCTAGTCTAGCCAGTTGATGAGGAAGAAGACTCGGATCCCGCTCTTCATCACACCTTGAGAGTATTGTGCGGCCGATCACAAGGCGAATAGCGCTATTTCTTGCTGATGGATCCAACAACGAGGATACGAGTAGAGAGGTGCTGATACCCACATCGGCTGCAACATCCTGTAGCGCCACCTCATCGATTTCGGAGGCTGGGATAGGGTTGGAGTGATAGAAGGTTCGGACATGGTTTTTGACACTATCTCGGATTTTGGAAAGATCATCTATGATCTTGTCGTCTGCCACTGGCTGAGGAAGCATGTCGTCGATGTTGCGTGCAACGGTGCGAGCAGCCGTGCTGATATCCTTCTCTGGCCTTGCCATACGTCCACCATATGAAAAATTACGGGCTTGGTCGGCGACAGCGGCAGCTTGCCTCTTCTCTTGACGACGCAGCAGGTAGAAGCACACAAGACCGGCAATTACTGCTCCAGCAATCAACATCCCAACAGCTATGCCTGCGACTGGCCCAGCTTGGAGTCCATCTTTAGCTGATGCTGCGGTTGTCGTTGGGTTCGTGCTTTCCGTAGGCTGAACAGGAGTTTGGATCGTGTTGGTGCTAATTGTTGCATAAGCGGTAGGCCCCCGGCGAGCGTTGGGATTATCTCCACTTCGTCTGAACATTATTGTGAAATTCTGTAAAAGGGAGTTGTGATGAAGAACATGATTGTCAGACGAATCTCTATATGCTCGCCAACGACTACGACTACGACTACGCTAGGCTATCCATCTTCTCCGCCTCCGGGAACCGTTACCGTCCACGCAGGCTTGTGCAATGCTTAATTAGCTTAAGCAAGGTTCTTCACCCGCTCGCCCATCTGCCGTGAAGCATGCTTCGCGGCAACGGCCTGGGCATCACCCTATGCGGTCCCAATTGTAAGCGCTAAGTTGACGAGTCAGGGGCCCTGGCTAGGAACTAATGAATCTTACATGGGTTACGCACAAAAATGTTTCGGTTGCTACTCGCTAGCAATGATGATTTCCAATGGTCGGCACGGACTGCTGTGTCATATTTTATTTTACTTGAGCCTAAGGTGAAAGTGTAGATCGTCCCTTGCACCTTCCATAAGTGAATGCACTCCTTCTGTGTCCATGGCAGGGTAGGATTACAGCACTTCACATTCATCTCCAACACATCTCTGGGGGGTAAGGACTTCTCGTGAGGATAAGCTGTATACATCTTTGTCGATGGCGGAAATGACGGGAAGGCCTGACCTGGTGGTTTCAATCGACTTCGGGATGACCTGCACGTATAAGATGCCTCATAATCTTTCTACCAGCTAACTCTTTAAGTCACTGGTGTCGCGTACTGCAATGTAGCTGCTGGCTCCGAGCATGTCCGACACATACAGAGGTGGCCAGGGAGAACTCAAGCAAATGAGAATAAGGTGTGTATGGACCAGCAGCGTCTGTAGCATTGATACTGAGCTTGTTGTCTTCAACAGGTTCCGACATTACTTATATACCCAAAAAACTCAACCCGGCCGTCATCGTGGGGGTTTCAAGCGGAAACAGCCCAAGAGGTGAGCGGTACGGAGCACGAGAGTCGAGAGTGGTTCAAAACCATGTTAGACGAACAGCTTCTGGAACAAATGCGAAAGGCTGTTAGCGATTCTGCAAGTGTCCCACAGATTAATGAAGTCGAGAAATGGCAAGTTCTGAGTGTAACGGTCTTGCCCCTTTGAGCTTGATTAACCGAAATTCAGGTACACAGACTACTTTCGGTTCCTCTATCGAACCGTCGAAGCGCGACTGAAAAGCGAACTCACAAGTACGTGGGAAGACGCCAAAATCGAATTCATCTTCTCCGTGCCTACTACTTGGAAGCCGGTACCTACCGTAGAGCGGTTTCGGAACATCGTATCCCTGGCTGGTTTTGGATCGTGTCCAAGTCATATCGCCTCTATTGGGTTGACCGAAGCTGAGGCTGCAGCCGTCCATACAGCACGCAACATGCCAGGCATTTTCAAGGAGAACGAGATTCTGTTCGTCTGCGACGTCGGCGGCGGCACGACAGATCTGTCGGTGTTCCGGGTGAAGAACACCCTTGGGGTATCACTCAACCTCGAACAAATCGATGTGGTGTTTGGCGCAACCATTGGCGCTGCACAACTCGACAGCCTTTTCGAGAAAGCCGCCCTGGAGCGATTGCAGTATGCGAATGGACTCCGTTCCATGAACCTAGGAGATCTCAGCCAAGCCGCATGGGAAATGAGGATTAGTAAGGAGTACCAGAACGCAAAGTGCGACTACGGCTCTGAGGAGTCTTTCGCTGATACTCCTACGTTTGCGGTACGCGTTCCTAGACTTGATAAAGGCTATGTCAACCACCAGTACGGAATAAGCGACGGTGATATGCACTTCCGAAGGGATGATCTCAAGGCCTTCTTCGACGTCCAAATTTCCAAGCTCTTCGATATGATCGATAAGCAGCTCGTCCGTCTATTGCAGAAGCATCCCAATCAACAAGTTGCCCATCTAGTCTTATCTGGTGGCTTAGGCAATTCCGCGTACCTACAAACATGTTTACACAGTCGATATGCGTCTGGAAACACGTCACACTGTAATGCCAGCAGTATGCAGATACGCGTGGCACCGGATCCACAGCTGGTCGTCTGCAAGGGCAATGTCGCTGATCGCGTGCAAAAGCTTAATAGTGGCCAATCAGTCCTCGGTTGGCGATGTTGTCGTGCGTCTTACGGAACGATGTGTAAGATGCTGCATGATCCGGAGAACCCACAGCACTTCGGTCTAAGGACAGAACGTGATGCACTCGACGGGAAGCTGTATGTCATGGATTGCATTGACTGGTTCATCAAGCAGGTAGGACCATTCAAACATTAACTTGGATGGATGAGCAAGCTGAAAGAAAGCAGGGCGAGCCGGTATCAAGCGACTTCCCCATTGTCAAGAGTTTCACTCGCAAGTGCCTTCCAGCGTCTGCACTGATACCCGATCCACCGCGCGTTTTCCCAACCGAAGTAGTCTGTTCTGAGGTGGACAAGAGTATGCTACCAATAGTCATGAACTCATGTAAGCCATTCTTCTTTCCTTATGCCCTATGATCTTTCACCACTGTAAGCGCCTACTGACAACCTCAGCCTGCCAGTCCCTATGCAAAGTCGAATCCGACTTCTCGGCCCTCCCGCTCTCCCTCTTCAAACTCAAGAACCGTCATTGGTGGAACAAGAGTACAAAGTATCACCGCATCACCTACGTTGTCAAGGTCAATCTCGGGCCCGCTGATATCTCTTTTGAACTATGGCACAATGGCGTCAAATTATCGAAAGACAACTCGATCAAGGTTGAGTGGCAGGCTGCTGCGGCGCCGAACCCAGAGACGAACCTGGTCGTGGCAGATTTCCCTATGAACACGTTGCCAGCCGCTGCAACGACTAAACACGGTGCAGGTAAATGAGGAGATATATGTATGTTTTACCTGTACAGTAACAGAGCTACGGTATTGTATGCACTGGTTTTTGATATTGTATACAAATGCAATGTCTTCCATCATTAGCGACGTACAGATGTTGCGGAACTAAGACCAAGGATTTTCAATGGTTACGAGATTGCTTGAATGAGCCATGATGCGCATGATAAGATTCTGCGGACGGCAGGGACACCATTGGAACTTACCATATTGCAGTCCAGCTTTTTTTGTGGCAGTGTAGGCCGCTGTAGTACACTGATAGCTACGGTAAACGACAACGTAGGACTATCAGATTGATGGAATATTGCGCTGAGTTGCTATCTAGCTAGGAGAAGACGAGTGTATACCTGACCTGTAACACACTAGATTAAGGTAGTCTGCTACGGGTATAGTCAGACTTTGGATGGACTAATTGATACCGCAGCATTCTTTAAATACGTTTTGAGTAGGACTTGTCCAATTTCTTAGTACTTATATTACCATGTTTGCTAGGTGTACATTTCCCGGTGTTGTTCATTAGCATGTAATCTGTCAGACAGCACTTTCTTGTCTTGCTTGGAAGACTCCGTCGAGGACGCGCCAGGTCCGCTAGTTAGGCAATGCATGATATAAAGTTTCCTGCTACGTAAAGCTATGGGGCAAAGTTCCGGGATTTGCGTTCTGTGATCAAATCATACGTGAGCGTGTTACGTGACTGCAACCACCCATTTTGGTGACTTGAGAATATGTGTACACTGACATGGGATCGAATGTGCTAGCAATGCCTATGTTTTGGCGTCATTCATTATGCGAACTAGCCAATAAAGGCTCTGACGTGGTGCAAGCATACAGAGTCGAACTGATTGTCTACCCCAGTACGTAGGCGCCACATTGCATGCTACCAAATTTTGTAGAAACCAGTCGTATTGGGGTAGTCCACACTCAGATTCAGGAGATAGGAGCTGGTCAGCTTTTGAAGCAGCGAACTGGCTAGGGCGAAGGATTCAATTGGCGCGATCTTTGTAAACTGGCTACTGGGGGACTAATAAGCTGTCTATTGGACGATGGCCCACTTAATTTAGTGTGGCAGTGTGGGCCACTGTAGTATACTGTCGCGGTGGATTGTGAGTGATCCGTACGCATGTGGGAAGAATTGCAGGATTGAACTGAGGTTGTATTTCACTATTCTGTGTGTTTAAATATGTTGTGGTCTCGGTTGAGACCCTATTACCCTGGTATATACTGTTCTGGGGTAGCGACTTCCAGGGCCAGTATATAGTCGGCTTCTCCTCACGTAGTCTAAACCGTGACATATACTGATAGCTACGGTAAACACTACCGTAGGCCTATCAGGTCAATGGAAGACTGCGCTGAGTCGCTATGTGACGGTTTATGGAGTATAGAGGTCATGTGCCACGTGTGTTGGCGCAGTGCTCTTGCCCTTTCCAACAAGCCCTTTCCACCTCTGTCTGAACGACAGATGCGTCATGAAAACAGACCCTGATGGCCCGGTGAGAGAGACAGAACACTGGACAAGAACAGCACAATATATACACTGATTCTACTGCTTCGCGCGGTTTCCCCCTGACCGACTGCCCTGCGCGGTTACACCTTCGTTTATTGCAACTACTGCGCCACGCTACCTAGCTAGGAGATGACGATATATACTGTCCCTGTAACATGCTAGTACAGAGCAGTCTAAGCAAGGGTACTCGGGTCTCGTAAGGGCCGACTGATACCGCAACATTTAGGTTAGATTTATCCGAGCATAGCATGATTCCTACAAGAATTCTGGGCTTGCGAAGTGTGAGGCCGAGTTTGCAAGGAGCTGCATCTTAGCATCACTTGGAGTCAATTACCTGTTTGTTTGCAATGTCAAGTGAACACACATTGCTGCTTGCAACATCATATCCGAACGAAGTCATGTCTCCACTGGTTATTTGTCATTCATTGCGCCGATGTTTAAATCCAATGGCATCCTAATTGTTCCCTTATCCTGCGTCTCCAAATGAAATACACTAAACTCCAATCAGCCTAAGGCTTACCATACTCCTCACCAGCCTTGCTCCGCTGGGACGAATCAACATACATGGAAGTTTTCGGAGTATTTGAAACCTTCAGAGTTTTGGAGTTCCAAACCGCAAGAGGTTGTGTGTCTATGTGTACTCTAACATGGTCATGCACTTTGAGGGTAATGGCCGTTACGAAGCGCCAGCTATTCACATTCAGGACTTTCAAGCCAACGCACAAACATCCGGTGAAGCCCCGCACGACATGCACACATACACGACTCATTTTACCACAAGCAGCACACTTCACAATCCTTCGGTTCAGTTGTACCGGAAACTGCGCCTATCATCCGTACTTGTCGACAACGATGCTGCGGCGTAGTAAGCACTAGATCATTAGTAACCGCTTAGTTGAAACAATATCAACAGATAAAGCGCCTCTACATGCAAAGCTCTCGGGCTAGCTTTGGTATATGAAGCTTGATTGGAGATAATGCCATCGATTACTGCATTGGAGGATTCTTTGGTGGTCTATCGTAGCTCATTTCAGGATGCGATGTTCGACATGCGACTCATACGGGCGCCTGACGAAGTATATAACGGGATGAGATCCTCAACTCAGGATAATATAAGTCAGCTTCCTCATCTCTTCTCCGGACGTTCCAGACACACCCATCTGTTTCACCCAGAGAGCACTTTTCCCACTGCACTTAATTCATCACACTCCCGTCACTATACTCAGTATGTCTCCATCTCGTCGCGCGCTCATCGCCATCACCTCCGCCCAGGCCTCTCTTTTCGAAGGCGGTGGCCACCAAACGGGTGTTTTCATCGGCGAAGCCCTGCATCCGTACAACGTCCTCAAAGCCGCGGGCTTTGAAGTCGATATTGCCTCTGAGAAGGGGACGTGGAAAGAAGACTGGCTCAGTCTCCAGCCTGGGTTCTTGAGCGATGAGGAGAGGAAGCAGTATGATGACAAGAGCAGTGACTTCCGCAGCGAGATCGATCGGAATGTGAAGGCAGAGGATTTGTTGGAGAAGGAGGTATGCTGATGTTTGAAGTATCTCCTGTTAGATGGAGGCTGATTGTGCGGTCGCAGTATGGTATCTTTTTTGCGTCTGCAGGGCATGCTGCTTTGATCGACTACCCCCATGCTGCGAATCTGAAGAAGATCGCGGCCAAAGTCTGGGAGAACGGTGGCGTAGTCTCCGCTGTGTGAGTCTCCATTCCTCTCCCACTCACTCTATCCTGCGATAGTACCTGACAGAACTATAGCTGCCATGGCCCAGCCATCTTTGCTGGCCTTCTCGACCCCGCTACAGGCAAGCCTATAGTTCAGGGTAAGAAAATCACTGGTTTCACGACCCAAGCTGAGGAGGAGATGGGGGTCATGGACGGGCTTCGATCGTGGAAAGAGCCACTGGTTGATGAGCATGCAAAGATACTCGGTGCTGAGTGTAAGTTATCGCCTTCCCAATATCGTTGTGTATGATCTGTGCTGACATGATTGGTGTAGATGTTCGGTCCGAAGGTGTCTGGGATGACTACCACATCGTCGACGGAAGGATTGTGACCGGCATGAATCCGCAGAGCTCGAAGAGCACCGCAAGAGCGGCTGTCCAGGTGTTTGATAAGCAGTAGTGAAGTTCATCTCGGGATATAGGGTTGGAGGAAGAACCTTGGACAAGTACACAGTGGCTAGTTTATGAAGCTCATCGTACCCCGTACTGATATTCTTAATCGCCATCAGAAGGGCTTGGTAATCTAGAACTCAAATAAGGAACTCCAATGTCCAACCTCCTTACTGCTCAGCAAATAAGGTCTTGCATGATTATTGATTTTCGACTTCTTGCCCACATGACTTCGGTATATTCTCATAGGGACCAATATAGAATTAACTAGCCTAATAGTAAGGATACTACTAACTACACGCCCGCAGAAGACTCTGGAATGGGTCACTGTCGAGAAACACCACTTCTTGATACTATTTTGGAAGGTGTGTGTGAAGTCACTGTAGGCAGGCAATCGGACACAGGATGGATTGGGGCCGTCTGAGGCCAAATGGAATGAGATTAGACGAATCCTTGATGGCTGAGCCTCAAGGTTCGTAGGGAATATATACAGGTAGCCTGTGAGCCTCCGGCCCAGCTCCGGAGTACGTCCGAGGGCTGGCCGGTACATGTAAGGAGAATACTCGTGACAGTGTGGGTGATTACCATAACCAAAGATCTGATACTTAGCTCCTTTGGAGCAACTGTAACATCACCCCTTAACCGCAACAGAATCCTTTATAGATTCAATGTAGCGGTGTGGACCGCTGTAGAATACTGATAGCTACGGTAAACGATAACGTAGGACTATCGGGTCGATGTAATACTGCGCTGGATTGCTATCTAGCTAGGAGGAGACGACTATGTAGCGGTGTGAACCGCTGTAGAATACTAATAGCTACGGTAAATAATAACGTAGGACTATCGGGTCGATGGAATACTGCGCTGAGTTGCTATCTAGTGAGGAGAAGACGACTATATACTGACTCTGGAACGTGCTAATCCAGAACAGTCTAAGTAAGGGTAATAGGGTCTCGTATGGACCAACTAGTACCGCAACAATTATGTTTGACAACTGACAGTGTAATCCAAGTAACAACACTGTCTCGTCCTTGCAAAACATTGCAATGTTTCTTTAGCACAACTTCAAGTTGCAATCAATGTAATTTGTTGCGGTGTCAGTCGGTCCTTACGAGATCCGATTACCCTTGCTTAGACTGTTCTGTACTAGCACGTTACAGGGACAGTATATATCATCATCTCCTAGCTAGGTAGCGACTTTAATGCTACGGTATTGTTTACCGTAGCTATCAGTATACCACAGTGGCCCACGCCGCCACATAATTGATATACTCAGTCGCCAATGACTGATGCGTGAGTCTTCGCCAAATGATATCATACCGGTTACACCACCTTCCAAATCACCCTTCTGACACCCAGAATCTCAACTGGGAGGCTTGTTAACATTCTCACTCAATTTAGCAGCCCAAGGACGGTGGACGACAGTTGCCATTTTATCTCAATCCCTTCAACTTTGGCTGCTTCCTGCCACCTTCCTTGACATCCTCATCCTCTACCCAAGTATTGATGATATATTGGATTATCTCAGCTTTCCAACAATTGCTAAGCGTCCACTATTTTTAGCCTTTCAACATCCTGTCTTTCCTTCCCAGGAGAAACGCCAGGGTGAAAGAGAAGTGATTGACAGTGTTGACATCAATATCCTTGAAAATTGAGCATTTTGCCACGATGGTCATGTGGAGGACTTTGGTTTGAAGTATACAAGTGTTTGATAGTCCATAAGACCTAATTTCGATGCACAAGCCAACACACACCCCAACACCTTCACAGGCACTACAAAAATGAGGCTGTACAGCCACACACAAAAGCAATTATCACAAGAAACTGGGGGAATACTTCATTGACCTATGCAACAAACTTTCTTATTCAAACTTTTTGAGTGGAGCAATTTTGCAGCCACGGCTGTTGTATGTAGGTGAGGGAGTTGGGGAATGTGGTGCAGCAACACAACAAATACGCGCAGCCGCACCACCACTATTCTGCTTCTTTTTAGGTGCTGCTTCCTGTGAGGCCTGTTGCATTACCAGAGGGGCTAATGCTCCTCTCGTCTTCCATAGTCTTAGACTCAGATAGGACGTTAAACCAATCAATCAATCAATCCTGTGAGGCCTTGCACTTGCCTGTTTTAGGCAATTGTATGGCTTTTTTTGGCGTTGCGGGCTTCCTTCTCATGCTGTCTTTGACCTTTGCGTGCATCAATTTCCTGGCGCTCTGGGGCACGCTGCAGGTCACGCTCTTCCTTCTCTCTTGCACGCTGCATAGTATTCAGCTCTTTCTGCTTTGCTTTAATAAGCTTTTGTGTGTGATGTAGCTCACGTCTACTAGCTTTTGTATCATCTTGTTCCACATCATAAGCTTGTTTTGCATTCCATCTTGCATCTGTGTAACGGGGTTACAGTGCTGCAGTGAAGTAGGCTGTCACGTGTCAGGGCAATGGCGCTAGCCCATCGTGACACTAGCGTGGCATGAGCAAGCAAGAGCATAGATAATCTGCCACACAACAGGAAAAGGATGGCAGCAATTAATCTTACTACGCAATTCCCTACTGCTACTGAGCTCGCTGTCACATATACCCTTACAATCTGCCTCCTTCTTGGATGAAGGACTCCACCACTGCGCACCACCATGCCACTCAATATTGTGCGCAAACAAGGGCAACACTTGCTGTTTATCCTTTACTTTCTCCTTCATGCTTAGGGCCCATTGCGCACCATCAATCTGGTGTTGAAGTAGCTGGCTCTGCACTCAAAGGTGGTGGATGTACTGCTTCAGTGATCTGACAGCTGTACTGTCATTACCCTGAGTTGCTGTGCAAAGTAGGGTCTTTGCTTTAAGTCACAATGGACCGATTAATACCGCAACAAATATCACTACAGGCGCACATGCGCCTTGCGCCATCACAGCTCTACCTCGCATTAGGCATGCTTATCGCGTACTTGTGATTTGAATGGCGCCACCTTCACCAAGGGAGAGACCGAAAACAGCAAGTGAAGAGGCAGCTAGCAGCGTAGAGTAGCCCGTGGAGATAGCCCTGATGGCGACGATAGCGCGTCGATGGGAGGAGACGCGCGCCGGGTTAGTTGAGTTGGTAGCGGTGTTTGTTGCTGTTGGCTCTCCAGCTGCCGCTGCCTCAGCTACCTCAACAGCGTGTCGCTTGCCTCTATCGCTTACTTTGAGGGGCATGATGGATGTTGATGCGCGGAAAAGTAAGCCAAAAGCTGCGATGAGGCCTGAGTAACGCGGAGAAATGCAGTAAGCACGCGCCAATAGGTGGCTAGAAGCGCTAATTGCCACTGAAAGTACTCCGATAGAGCGTATGCAGCCATCTCTACAACCTTACAAAAGTCGTCATAACAACCGCATAGCTACTGGAGTTACCAATCATGTCAAGTATACCAATCAAGCGGTAGCACGAGGCTTGACTTGCTTACAAAAATAGGCGTAGATGCTTGATTTGACTGACTCACTATTTATCAATCAACTCAATCAAGTTAAACAAGCCAGCTTGCTTGTTGACAACTGTTCGGCTAAGACCACATGGTGCGGCCGCAACTTCATACTTCCAATTGATCACTGCACGTACTCTTTTTCCTCTGCTTTCGGTATGCGAACTATGATGCCGGTAATTAGCGCTCCAACTAGCGTGGAGGCAAGCCCAAACCACCAGATGGCCCTGATGCCATCCAATCCGATTTCTCTAGTGGGAAGTGCTTCAACCTTTGTCCCAATTGAGTCACTTAAGGACGTCATGACGGCCGTACTCAAACTCTGTACAGTGACCAGCAAGCTCCCAGCGGAGCCCTGGTATGATCTGGGTACGCTCGAAGTGATGAAGATTGCCGCTGCAGCAAAGCCCATATCTGGGCCAAATGTTGCGAGGGTGACTCCTGGCATTGATAGCGCCCAGTAGTTGGAGTTGGGAGTCTGTGGGAGGAAGAAGACGGGCCCTAACGCGAAGCATGCCATGCTTGCAGTGAAAATCCAATGGCCTGGTACCACGTGCAACGTCTTGGAAACAAGCCAGGCAGCAAGTACACCGACGATGCCGTTGGGCAGAAGATATAGGGCTACTGTCAATGGAGTTGCTCCTTGAAACCGCTGCCAAGATTGAATAGCGTAGAATTGCCATCACCATCTGACATCAAAAGTTAATAAGACGATCTTACGGCGTCAAACCTGGAAGTATGAAGAACCTACTATATGCTCCTTGCCCCCGAGGAAGTACGAGACCAGAAGTGCAGCAAACCTCCGAGCCAGCCAAAGTCCATTGGGAACATTGGGACGGGCGACACGTTGTTCCACTAAACAGAACCCTCCAAGTATCAAGAATCCAAGAATAATTACGCAGTATGTATACGGATTCCAATGAGCAGAAGAGCCCTATGTAATTCCAATGAGGATTAAGCTACAGCCTGTAGATGAGAGGAAGGCGCCAGCATAGTCGAACTGGCGTAAAGCGGGTGCCTCTTCAGTGAGACTGTCACTGGCCGATTGTAGAGGAGGAACGGTGAGATGGGCAGCAAGAGCACATGGCAAGAAAGATCGAAGTACTTCCAAAGATCCAGGATAGTTGTGCACTTAAAGCCCCGCCTTGCGTGCATCCGGTCCAGAAACCGAGCGGCGAACCGGCAGCCATGAAGGAAAACACGCGTTTTGCGAATACTGGGCTTGTACACCCGTCCGAGGATGCTCATAGAAGTGGTGACGAGTACACCGACAGCGAGGCCGTTCATGACTCGAGCCACAAAGAATAGGATTTTAAGATTCGGGCTGATAGCCACGGCAGTAACTGTCGCAGTACAGTAAGAGGTCATGTTACAGCACTGTATGAGGTTGTGTAAAAGGACCGACTGGACCAGACTCCTTCAAACAGTATCAGTAACATAACAGCTTCACGGTCAGTTCTTCTTTCCGTTCATTCACAGTATATAACCACACGGCTTGAGTACAATACAACTTCAGTGAACCTCAATATCCATTGCCCAATACCGATTATCTTCAGTACCGTCACAGTAACTGCATTCCATATTGGTCCCCACAGAAAGGCACTGATTATAAGGGGCTTCGGGGGAGCAAGGTCGGCTAATGGGCCCGAAATTATGACGGACAAGCCGCTTGCGAGCGCTGATGACCCAGTAAGCCAAGGAGCCTGGGTTGGGGGGATGCCAAGTGCCTCCCGAAAGGTCGTCTGGGTGACTGTGATGTGCCCCACAACTCGCTAAGCTGCTTGTTCGTCGTATCGAGGAAATCGGAGGCCCGGTCGTTGGAATAATACGAGCGAAAGAGCGAGGTCGATTGATGGTCGGCACATAGCATCCACGTAGGTGTGCGATAATGCGGGGCGAGGCCAGGCAATATTAGATGCTTATAAAGATGCAGAGTCGGAGGTGTGGTGCAAGCTAATGTCATTAACTACATGAGGTTCCCGTGATTGCGCGCCGTTTTGGCGAGTTGGCAGCGAAAGGCTGAGCTCCGACTGGCGATCGACCACCCGTGCTAGCCAGCGCTCGGTGCCTGGCCGCACGGTACGAACATAAGCCACGAACATGTTGGCTGTGTTGGCATTGATTCCGAGCGGGCCGTTGCGCGTCTGACACATCTGCATTCGAGCACGTTTCGCAGACAGCTCGCCCCATGCGCCAATCCACTCCTCCGCTCCTTGACAATACCTCCAAGACGCTGTCGGATCCCGAGCTACCTCATTTTGATGACGAAATTCTTGGTGCCAAGTTCGCATGTCCTATAGTGCTTCGTACCATTGAAAGAGTCATCACCACCACGCACAGCTTGTACCTGAACACGAACAAGGCACAGAGCGAAAGAAATGATGCCTTGGAGCTAACAGAAACGATGCACATGACAGACACTGGTTTTGACTCTTGACTAGATTAAAAGTTCCATGGCCACGCCGAATCTACTATGCCATTTCTCAGGATCAGCATCCCTGGGTACCATGTCCGCAGCTCCATTCGCAACACAAGCCTCCGCCACCGTCATCCTCGCACTGTCTATAAAACCAAACTTCTCATACATCCTAACAACGCCTGTGTTCTTAGGATGTACGACAAGCCTAACACGCGTCCAAATTTCTCTATTAGACGCTCTCCCCATCTCGCCCGATGCAAGTTTCCCGAACTCGATTGCTGCCTCGGTAAGCCGTTTGGCAATACCATGGCCGCGATACGCAGGAAGTGTGAACAGACTGGTAAGTTGCCAGCGGGTCTCGGAGCCTTCGGGTCCTGGTTCTGGTTGACAAGACTCAGGCCAAATGTAGTCGTCTCGGGATACTGGGCCAATCATGGTGAACATTCCTATCCATTCGCCATCTAGCAAGATTCTCAATTGCCTATTGCCAGGTGCTAATGATTCCTCGTCCGTGTCCGTTCTTATCGCAACGCAGATCAGAATCGTCGTGCTTGGTTCGGTGATCCTGCTGAGCCATGTCGATTGTGGGAGCCGAGCTTCGCTATCGAATTCCGCTGAAAAAGCCTCTGGGGCGCTTTTGAGCGCGTCAAGCTTGAATTCGCGGAATCTGGTAGCTAGGGCATTGAGATGCGTACTACCAGAGCTTTTGGGTATACGGATCGTAGTGTACATCTTTTCTGGAGTAGTAGACATGGTCAAATTTGGCTCTTGATTCGACCTGTGCAAGCAGGTCTATCCCGCGACGAGGTATTTATATACAGTGGAGAGACCTCGCAGAAGGAGGCGACTCTGACTCACGCTTCAGCCGTATATTCCTGTCGACCAGATACCAGATTTCGGCGGTGATTAGTCAACATACATGTCCGCACAGGCTGCGTTCTCATTGGCCAGCTCGTTACTAGCGCCCGCTTTCGGCAAGATGTAGATATTCGCTCTCTCATAGTACTACAATTGACAGTTCACATCACCACCCTCATCAGAAACTCCTTCCATCAATGAATACCCTTTCTTCGAAACGCTTGTTTGCGCAGCTATCTTTTGCCAAGGGAGCACTCCAACAGAACCATATTCGATTGTTGCTGACAATCAACAACGAAGCTAACGTGCGACGGTCGACTAAATCGCTGGTACTAGGCAAGACCAAGGTCATGGGTTATGAGGAGCGTAAGGTGGCACGAGAGAAGCGCGTCGAGAAAGATGCTGCGCAGAAGGTTAAAGGCAAAGGGAAACGAGGTCAGAACCGCACGAGTGCTGTGCTAGAGGCGGATGCAGCAGAGCCAAGCTTCGCGACTGGAGTCGTTGGCAGGTCAAAGAGGATCTTCAGTAAGACACTGTATGGAAAGAAGCAGTACAGCCAGCCACTCCATGGTGGCAATCGCGAGTGGGTAACGTTGTTGGCATGTGTTTGTGCTGATGTTACAGCTCTTCCGCCACAGGCAACATCTACGCGGTAGCCGGCCGACCTGTACAACAGAGCTAGGTCGGTGAAATAGGCCCAAAGAAGCACTCTATCCACTTCACTACATCATCCACTAGCTGGACGAATAACAGCCCGGTCTTACGTGGCTTAAAAGGTGTTTCATCACTACACTAAGCAGAAAGCTCGAAGGACTTGGCAGCTATCAATAACTGACGGGCACGGCAGCTGACGGAGGTGTGTGGTAGAAGCTTCTATATAGTGCTATCACATGATAGTAATCGGCGGGAGACCTTCACTCCGCCCATCCCGCGGACAGCAGTTATGTAACGAAGGGTTTCATCAGGTACCACGACGACAACAAGATGCTATTGGTGATCTGTCCCCCACATTCACCCACACGCTGCAACTGCTCGACGTAATGTGCTTCAAGCCTCTATCGTCAAACTACTCTCAAGAGCTTGATATGCGCACTCATAGGACGCAAGGATGGGTGCCAGTAAAGATAAGCGACTTCTCTCCTCTACTATAAAAGACCTGGGTGGCAGCTTTTACCGAAGAGTTGATTCCGAAGCCCTTTAAAGCCATAGGTATATTTCTACCTAACCGCAACGTTATACTCGACAGATTGATACCAAGAAGGCAGCACCAACAGAAGCGGAAGTTATTTAAACTTCAGATGCTAGAGAACCAAGCTGGCTCAAAGCTAAGTTGCTGCTTTGCTCAGTAGTGAAGGATAAGGCAGTGTAGAGGCGCGGGCACCTGGGGAGAGGGTCTTTCTTCACCTCTTAACACAGAATGAGCTACTTCAGTACCAACGTGACGGCGCGAAAGAGGCCTCAACTGAGAAGGGGAAGCATAAGAACAAGTAGCGGGTTCTGCCGTTGATGTCACATGAGGTTGAGTATCATGGGGGTGCGAAGCAGTGGTCACCTCGATTGAGGAAGGAGGCGGAGGTGCGATGGGATGTACAGCAGCGCCTTGAAGAAAAAGAAGAGCGGGTAAAAGCTACTAGGAAGCAGCTTCAGATCAACAAGCTTCTTAATGAGAAGCTGAAGGAGGAGAGGCGTGTGGAGCGAGAGGCAGCCAAGCTGAGAAGGCTGAACAGGTCGCCGAACGCAAGGCTGAGAAACAACGTCAGAGGGAGGCTAACGACGCTGCAAAAACTATACAATTGACCCAAATAGGCAAGCGCAAGGTCTCACAGCAGCCAGCAGCAAAGGAGAAGCAAAATCGTGGTGCTGGGGGTGTTAGGTGTGCTTCTCCGGCCGCAGCGCGCTCCCCACCTCCTCCATCCATGTTTAGCAGCCGTGGCCGCCGCAGTAAGCATACAGAAAAGTTTGAGTGATAAAATTTGTTGCATAAGCCCATAATTTAAGGCACTAGAAAATCTCGTGATAATTGCTTTTGTGTGTGGCTCTATAGCCTCAATCTTGGGGGAGCGGTTTGGGTGCAGAGGCACGCGTTGGGTGCATGGGCACGGTACCTGCGTCGCTCGCTTGCCAGTTACATTACTATACTCTTCTTATTAAGCATACATCGTTCCTTGCTCTGGAAACCCTACCTCCTTACCTGAAAAGGCACAATGCCCTATCCTATCTTCCCTTCTATATTCCAGACTTTCAGTCTGTGGTTTCCCTACAACGCCCCACTTAAGCTTACTCCTCGCAGCCTCGTACCCATCCACCTCATCCCACTCGATATGGTGACAAGCAGCGCTCATCGCCGCACTACAGCTTCCTGCGAAATTCATTCCCGAAGTATACTGTATATACCCGATTCCAATCACCGCAGCTACCATCGAAATTCCCAGGATCAGAACTGAGACGATAGCAATAGGCGAGTATCCGCAGCTCTTCCAGCTGGTCGTGCTCAGCGAAGCCCCACCAGGCTGCCCCAAGGGACTGTATAGGTCAATAGCGACAAGGAAGATGGATTGCGAGACAAGCCAATGTAGTATACCGGAAAGACCCATCAATGGGATGGAGTAGCGGTAGGGAAGTTGAAGGAAGTACGTTGAGCGCTGGGCACCGTGCCGTCCATGGGAGACGCGCAGACCTTTACGGAAGTGGGCGTATTGTGACCATTCGTAGCCAAGGAGCATGCAGGTGAAGAGGCCGTTGTATGCAAAATACAGGAATGAGAGGATAGTCTGTGCCAAGTTGGCGACCACGATATTGGACATGGTTCCTATGAGAGGCCATATAATGACGGTACGTGGGTCCTATGCCAAGCAAACATCGTTAGTCTGTGTTTGAGATTTCTAGACGTATCATGAAGGCAACTTACAATGGCACCGAAACCCAGTTTCAAAAGGGCTGGGAGTGTGACCGACATCGAACCTTTTAAGGCTTGGATGCCGACGATGAGGAGTGACAAAACGACCACGAGTGCTATCCCAAAGCTATACTGAGGTTAGGCGTCGCTTCAATGGATATGGAAAGCGTGGATACCGCGTGTACATGATAGCTTCGGCAGGAGATACGACTTACAATGTGAAAG
Organism: Macroventuria anomochaeta; assembly: GCF_010093625.1. Classification (NCBI taxonomy): domain Eukaryota; kingdom Fungi; phylum Ascomycota; class Dothideomycetes; order Pleosporales; family Didymellaceae; genus Macroventuria; species Macroventuria anomochaeta. The sequence continues at coordinate 185,180 of NW_022985412.1, read as the reverse complement.
TAGTGGTTCGACGAGTTTTGGACGTGACATCTTTCCACCTGTATTTAGCACCAGTCCATGGCTTCGGACCAGCTGGGGAAAAACCCTTATGCGCCTTTACATCCTTTAGGGTTAACAAGCACAAGTTCTTTGTCGTCTGATCTGGCTCTTCTAGAAATGAAGATACAGCGTCCCCCTACAGAAAAGTCCCGTGCGTCAGTGTCCGCATTGTATGAGAAAGGAATGCCTACTTACCATTGTCATTAGTGGATTCTCCTTGACTATGAGGACTGTATACAGTATAACACAACCTTTTATAAGGTTCATAACTGTAACCAACCATGAAATAGGCAGGAATACATGCAGTTTACACATCGGTGGCGCAACTTCACTACTCATAAGAAGCAAGATTAGCAAACACCCATATCAAGTCTATCTGTACAACAAAACTTACCTCAAACAGTACTCAATTGGATATCCCTGTACGGTCCAGGAAGAAGCATTTCTTTTTATTCCATCAAGTTTGTTGGCACACCATGACGGGTCGTAAAGTCCCACTTCGTAGTAGTCGGTAGTGTTATCTTGGCTGCAGATCCAATCGTATATGGTAGCTGCACGAGATGGGTCCTCAGCTATCCCTGCATCGATCGTTGTGACCTGAAAGACATGTGTACCATTAAGAACACGTCCAGGACGGTCGCTTATGGCTTCCGTATGATCGTTGCTTGAGACGAGGAGCACATTACGGTAATTACTCTGGATCATTGTACCGTACCTGTTGATACAATCTTCGTTTTCTAGTCGTTCGAGAGTGCCGTTCTTCCATTTCTCGTGCATCATTACGGCAACAGCTTGCGTATCGCTTCCGGTTCCTCCGCAATGGAAACAGTCGGTGTCATCAAGGTACGCCTGATTGACGTTGAGAGCGAGGTAGGAGTGCGATGCAATTGAACTGTACACGATAGAGTTGTAACTATAGGTTGTGAGTAGGGTCAGACAACCCCCAATATAGACATTGATTCGCTTACAAGAGATGAAGAGGTAATGATGACAATCCAAGCAAGCCCCAAAGAACAACCCTTGTACGATCGATGTACTTTAAATTCCGTATGCTAGGGACTCCAATGTCGAGCCAAATCCCTTTTGCATGCGCAGCATCGACCTCCTTTCGTGTAGGTGCTGAAAGACATTGCATACAGTAATTCGAACTCGAAAGAAGGATCGTGCTTAGCAAATTGATCGCAAGATGTAGATACATATTCATCTTGCTAACTGCATCGAGTTTGCAGTTAGTATATACTCCTTGTGTTTGTTATTTTGATACGAGATGATGCGAACCTTTGTGGCACTCCTCTTCGAAGGTCTCTTCAGATGCAGCATTTCTGTGTGCAGAAACCCAACATGAGACAGAGAAATTAATGAAGAAGACCATAATGACGGAACATGCGCAATTTAAAGCGCCGAAGCGCCAACCTTGCGCATACCATCTTCTGGTAGACGCTTGGACTTCTGCTCCTGATGTTTGTGTGATAGTCATTTCGATGCCTCTTCCTTGATCCTCTTCATGCTTGCTGTCATCCATCGCGCGTCGCTCGGGTGTAATGTTTCGGAGCTCAGCCCAGTCCGCATCAGAGGATCGATCTCCCTGCTCTTCGACTCGCATGAATCGGGAACTTGAACCATAGGGCGGGCGTACAGGCGAGGGCCATATTTTCGTCTTAAGGTCTGTCAGCCTCATCGCGGTATATACGTGAGGGAAACAGCTTAATAAAGAGAATCCTTCCAGTGCAGATGTACAATACTATTTAAGAGGCTACGACTGCAGGGGTTTAGCGAGACTTGCCGCATAGAGCTTGGCTAAAGAGGTAATGATCATGGTTGTCCCGATGAAACCGTACCATGGCATGGCGGTAGGACATTCGTTGGTGGGAATAACGCTGACAACCCCTGAGTTCCGCACAGACTCAGTCAACTGTGGGGGCGGAAACGTAAGCCTTGCTGTCATAGCGATTCAGAACCCCATCTAGCATACCCTTGAGCACATGCATCGCATGTGTGTTAGAATGGTTAAACCAGACTACGAAAATCCGTGGATTTGACCAACAGTTAAAAGTGCAGATGCAGATACTGTGAGGTTCTTCGCCACTGCAGGCATCCTATGCAAGCGCCCAAGGATTGCACACCCAAGCGCGGCAAAGTGAAACACTTGTGCTTACGCTGATGACATATGTAACCCGTAATTACCATGCTGTACCAAAATCAGTTGGTTCTTTTCGGTCAACCTCACATGAGGCTTCAGACCCTGAAACAAATCACGCCAGTCAATTGTATAGGAAGCCAGCTTTTCTTGGAATCAAGAGCATCTGCAGCATTGCAGCGTAACTTGAAGCTACTGAGTAATCTGCATGTAAGTAGAGGGTGACAGTATGGAGGATGTATGTTGTGTATATCTAAAAAGAATGATGATGCAGCTCATATGTAGTGGAAGAACGAAGTAAACACTGCAGTAGCGCCAGTTTACACTGCAACTATTTACTGTGGTTGATCTTCTGATATTGTATTAATGACCCGTCCAACCGGCCACAAGCTGGCACCCATACCTTTGCAGTCAGTAGACACCCAACGTCATGCTCAACACAGAAAATGAAGAAAGTCATATTTTACCGTAACACAGAACCCTGTAGGGTCCAACAGTAGACTAACCTCAGGTTCCATGGTATCTGTTATCTTCCCGCCTTAGATTCATGTTCGTCGCCAAACTTCTTACCGGGATTATACGTGTCTTTGTTCCAGCCTTGGGTACCCCGTACATCACCCATGGCCAGCTTAGGATGTACATGTTCCTCGCCAACCAAACAGCAGTGACGTCTTGTCTGGAACCATTTTGTTAGGCTCACAGGTTCGGGGGATCTGTAGCTGCGGCTGACATGTCAGCTATCTGGTCCAACTTTGGGCGGCGTGTCACCACCAGCTTCAATTGTGGTTTGGCAACGTCAAGACGTATAGTGCCGGCTGCTTACCTAGTCGAACCAACAATCTGAGCATAGCGAGTGTGGTTGGCGTGGTTCTTCACCTCTGTGGAAGGCACCGATTCCTCAGACGGAAGGGGTCCAATAGGCTTCTTAGACCATGGTTTGGGGAACTTGTACTTGTGATAGATAGTGTTGATATAGTCACGCTGAGACAGGCAGAGATCACCTTCAGCGCGGTTGCAATAGACAGGGTGTGACGGTTTATGGAGTATGGAGGTCATGTGTGCCTGTTCGCCAGCGGTCCGTTGCAGTGTTTGCCAGCGTTCCGTTGCAGTATTTGCTAACGGTCCGCTGCACTGATTGTCCAGCTCATTCGGTTAGCTCGGGTTTGCTTCCATACCCGTTCACGGCTATTCCCTTCTACTATATAGTCCCGATCGATCCTCGCCATAGCTCAAAAGATCAATCAATCATCTCAACCCTTCCACAGTGCCACATGTGTTGGTGCTCCTGCTCTTCCAACAAACACCTCCTGCTCTTGACTGCACGAGATACATACGTCATGTAAACAGACCCCGCTGCGGTTGGAGTGAGAGAACAGAACAACAACGGAACACAATATATACCGATTTTACTGCTTCGCGCGGTTACCCCTGACTTACTGCCCTGCGCGGTTTTACCTTCACTTATTGCATTTACTGCAACACAGGGACTCCACAGGAGGTCTGCTGAGTTTGATCCTGAAGGTTGGTGATCTCATACCGCTTGCTAAGCTTGCGCTCAAAGTCGTTGAGGGCAGCTGAGAAGCCAGGCTTTGCCATTGTGATGATATCATCCCTATAGAAGAAGATGATAATGTGATCGTCAGTCCAGAGGCAGTTGGTATCTAAGATAGGATGGAAGTTAAATGCACGGAGCGTTGTTGTGAAGTCGTCATACCATAGAAGAGGGGAAGTCTTGAGCCCATAGAGAGCACGGCGGAGTTCCCAGAGATGTTGGTCATCTCCAAAATCATCGGGTTGATAGCAGTAGATAGTCTGAGGAAGAAACGCATTGGTGAAGGCATTAACTACATCATACTGACAGATCTCGAAGTTGAAACAAGCAGCGAGTGCCATTAGCATACGAAAGATCTGATTAGCGAGAGTGGCCGCATGAGTATCCTCAGCGGTTGTCTGGGGATCTCCACGCACACAAATTCGAGCCTTGAACTTCAAGAGATAGCCCTTGAAATCGAACTTGTAGTTAAAGACCCACATCAGAGGCACGATCCCAATCTTCAGGATGTTGACATCGGCAAGAGGGACCTCGACATAAGTTTCTTTGCGAGTGATAGTATCAACCTTGGTACAACAAGCGCCCATAAAACCATAGCGGAGAGAGGGAGGGAAGCTCGTTCCAGAATCAAGGAGGAGCGAGTAGTTGAGAACGGTGGATCCTTGTCTTGGGTTTGAGAGTCCCAGCAACAATGGATGACCAGTAGGTGATAAACAAGTTGGGAGTGCGAGTTTGCTTCGATAATTCATCCAAATTAGTGTTGGTACGGTACGTGCGCTTGACATGAGAGGGGCACGATATCAATGGACTAGACGGAGTAGAAGGAATGAGCAAGATACCCTGAGGGGAGCGTCTAGACGTTGGAGCAGTATTAATAGAGACTGGGGATGGACAAAGGTTGCTGGAGGATGAGGCCTCGTTGCGTGAAGAGAAGTGGTTGATGGAATGGTGGCCCCCTCAGTGTTGACAACATCAGTGCTAGCTGATACGGTTTCCTCGGTTTCTTCTTCTGACAACGAAGAAGCCGTGTCTTTGGCATCAGGTTCATCAAAAATCTCAATGGTATCAGTGATGTTGTTCAGCTCAATGCCACGGATGAGTTCACCGCTGTCAGCAGAGCCATTGAAGAGAGTTTCCTCAAAGGTGACGTCTCTAGTCCTGATGACCTTGCCTTGATGATCACGAGACAAAGCGGTGGGAAGCCAGATTCGAAAGGTGTTACAGGAATCAATGCCAACAAAGTAACCGATTAATTCACGAGTGAACTTATCTTTCCGTTTGATCTTCTTGCGTAGAGCATACACACGACAGCCGTACATGTAAAGATGTGCAAGAGATGGCGGCATGCCATCAGCAGCTTCGAAGGGAGTCTTCTAGGGAAGAGCCTTGACTGGTGTACAATTGCTGAGATAGTTTTTGTCAGCCTGTGCCTTCACTACGTCTTCTCTGAGAGGCTCTGCGCCTTTCCTCTTCTGACTAGCGCCCATAGCTCCCTCCGTGTAGATAAACACTACGCAGATAGTAACAATACATCACGATTCTGGTCATTTTCTCCCCATCGACAGTTTGCAGTAAGGTAAATTTCATGAGAGAGGTAGGGAGGGAGTTGGGATGAGACCGCGAGGGATCGAGTGCGGATGATGAACATTTATCCAGAACGCTCAACGTCACCAGACTGGGCAGGTGTATCAGGAGCTCGAAGCTGCAACTGAATACCTTCGTTGGCGCAGTATGTAGCAAGTGAGTTGTCGTCAGCTTCGAATCCAAACCCCCTCTCTCTCTTCAAAAGGATGAAGATGGGTGATGTGTTGAACTGACGCTTGATCTTTTGATCAAGAGTACGGAAAGTGATCAGGGGTACTTCATTCTCGTGGCTTCTGATAGCATAGACGAAACTGAACTTTGTGACGAGGTCATAGACGAGGAAAATGTACCGTTCTCCAGTGAAAGCCTTGCATTCCATCTCAATGAGATCAATGGTGTGGCGGCATGGGCCGCTATAGTACACTGATAGCTACGGTAAACGACAACTTAGGCCTATCAGATTTATGGAATACTGAGCTGGATTGTTATCTTGCTAGGAGAAGACGACTATATACCTGACTTGAAACATGTTAGTCCAGGATAATCTGATGTGCGCAACCTCAGGCCTACCGACAGTATTGATACCGTAACAACTTATGTAGTCAGTCATGCCTTTGGCTGGACCCTCGAGCGTTTCCAGGCAAGTAGGTTGACCGTGGCTTTGAGCGTGCTTGCTATTACTTTCAGCTTGACATTGCTGATCAGGTCAGCTTGAGGACCGTTGTTGCTTCATCGAAACGCTGATTTCATTCGTTCAGGAGTTCGTTCTTGCTCTTGTTGTGCACCATCAGGAAACGACCACGTCTTTCCTATGTTATGACTCGCTCCTGAAACTCGTGGGCTGTACGATTAGACCGACAATGGAGCTTCTCTCCACGGCCATTCGGAGAGCCCAGACTTGCTTCAGCATATCGTGTGATGTATCTGCCCAGAAACTGTCGGGCTCCAATGACACGAATCGGTTCCATTCCATTTCTGCCTCTGTAGGTGCCTTCCGATTAGGTCTCTCCTGGAGAACAAACTTGTAGATGAATTTCTCTGGGGTGCCTGTACGAGGGAGTTTGTGTGTGATGGGTAGAATGCCAGCCTCTACTTGAAACATCGAAGTGTTTGCGAAAGCTAAGTAGAAGGCTTCGTCGAGGATTTTAGACCCTAGTGCGTGGCGTTCGCTGAAGCGTTCGCTGTAGAACACAACTCCAATTGCGGTGGTCACTGGTCCATGTATACTGACCAGCTCCATGAAGGGAAGTCGTCAATGCGTGTAGAACCCTAAGCATTATCCGCGGTCCACAAAAGCTCAGGAAGAATCTGATGTACCACAAGCTGTGTGTGAGCATGAGACCCCAGCAATTCTTGGAACGCGGCCCATCTGTCTTTTTTGTATGTCAAGTTGCAATGTAGATACTCCGTCAGTAGACTGTGCCACCATTGCATACGTGCTGTTATCTAATATTGTCAAAGGTGCAGCATATTGTAAACCATAGTCTTCAAGTTAGCGTTGCTTTGACCCCTCTGCATGAGTGAGTTCCCTTCGGTCGCGCTGGACTGTATGCAGGCCCAAGATATCTGATCAGTGCCAAGATTCAACATGTGCGGCGATAGACAGCGCTCCTGTACTACCCACGCGCGGCTGTGCAAAGGCTTGTCATGGTACTGGCCCATCGTATAAACTCCTTTCCTGAGTCTGCGCCTTGATCGTCGTGCAGAAGTGGGGAGAGCTGACAGGGAAACACGGCCAACGGTTGTCGATCAAAGAAACATCCAGCATCTCCGTCTTTTGCGCCAGCTGCAGCAATCGTACATACGGAGTGGCGATAGACTAGGCCCATAGTAGCTGCCTCTTTGATCCAGTCTCCTTGAGAGTCCTGGATGATGCAGAGCGAGTCGATCCAGACATACTCGTATCCAAGTCGCACAGTAACGGACAAGGCCTCAACCAAAGATTTGGGTAAACTGAATGGGATCCGAACTCGGAAGTCGTCTAGGGTTGCCTACATGAGCTTAGAGGGAGTGCTACCGTCCCAACAGTGCGACAGTGTCATGTAAGAAGTGGCCTGGTCTAGTTCATGCTTCAGTACCAACGAGCAAAGTCCACTTTGCCGCCATCGAGTGTAACGTGAACCACTCGTGTAAGAATGAATTTCCCTTCGGGCGGTGTGGGACCACGACAATCATCGTGACTTGAGAGACAGCTATCGAGCCACGTCTTCGCCAAAGCAATGACACATTCGCCGCACAATCTGTTGAGCCCGTATGAATCGTGAATCGTCATCGTAAGGTCATCTTCGTGGAAGCGATGCAACTGATAGTCTCCCAACTGACTTGTGTCAAATACTTGAAGCATCGGTTCAGCCCTGGTCACCATCTGCTCCAAGGCTTCCCGCGTATCTGCCGGAAAAAAGGTCAGATTGTTGCGTAAGGCAGAGGAGTCAAAATCTTTCGACCATCGCGAGATGTGATGAATCGTTCTTCGCTCGGGAAGGTAGGTCTGCACATGCAGAAGCGCTCCATTCATAGCGCTCTCAGTTTGTTTCCGACGAGCTCTGAAGATTTGCTTAAAAAGATGCTTCTTGCTTCGAGACGTTGTACTTTGCAGGATCTGCTGTTAAGTATCTAGCTCAAAAGCCCACAATAACGCGACATTGATTACGCAATCGATCATATTACGGCCCTGCGCCGAATCTATATTGATTTAAAGATTGAAGCTGGTGCTCGAGGCATGTTGGTGTCGATGGCGTCCTGTTTTGCGCATGGGGTCGGATCAGGCCGCAGCCAAGCCGGAAGGCACGAGTTTGGAAATTACCTGCCTGTTTCTACAGGGTTGTGCCATCTCGTATCAGCAATGGTGAGAAAGATTCGCTGTGTGTATTAGCGTACTTTGATGCAGAGCAGCTGTGGAAACCAGACTCAAGCTGCACGAGTACGACACCTTTGGTTATTGAGGGGATATCAGGCTCGCTGCCGTTTGTTGTTGGTATCTGGTTCGACTTGATCGAGTTCTGCAAGCCGCTTCAGCACAGTCTTCTGTTTGCGAACATGCTCGTTGCAGTGGGGATGCTTGTACAGTTGCCGTTTCGATCCGTAGTCCCGCAAGCAGACGATATAAGCTGCCAGATCTTGATCGGCCTCTTCTGTGTTGTCGTAGTGATACTCCGTCGATGCATCAGCGACACGTCGAACCTTCAATTAAATAATTTCGATAGCAACCCTGGACTGTGGTTCGCTCTTCACGTCCTTGCCGCCCACAAAGAAGTTCGATGTGCGCCTGTTGGGTTGCTTGTGATGACCAACATTTCCAAAGCCGGGTCTTCGAAGGGAATGATTGGCGACAAATGAGTCATGTGGGTACTGTCTGTATCATTGCTGGGAACATCCTCAGTCCAATAGCAGCGAGGTCATTTTTGACTTGTGCTGCTGTGGGGCGGCCATCTCGTTCGGACCTCAATATCGAACTTATGAGACTTAGCAGCTCCAATGAGCAGTCTTATGCAATTTCCATGAGCTTGACATCCTCCAATATTGTCGGGTCCTCCAGGGCGCACAATCGGTGCAGGATACATCCAAAAGCGTACACGTCCAACTTCTGCGAGAAAGCGGCCTGGTAACCTCAAATCTCTGGTGCTTCGTACCCCAGCTTTCCTCGACCTCCGGTAATGCGTAAGTAAGAGTTTGCATTTGGCTTGCAATGCCAAAGTCTGCAACACACAGGTCTGGTACATCTCGTTGCGTTAATGGGTTCCAAGGCTCTTTCAACAAGACGTTCATGAGCTTCATGTCCTGGTGCAAGATGTTCATGCTGTGGCACAGCTCCAGAGCTACAGCGATTTGATACCCATTCTCAACAATCTAGCTTTCGGAGAAGCGCTCAGCAGCACCTCGCAGCATCTGGACTTGGCGATCTAGGTCTGTACCTCGGTAGTAGTCCTTGAAGAAAGAAAGCGTGTTAGTTTTCCTGTTGAACTCAAGGCCATCATGAAGAGTTGCGATGTGTGGTGCACCCCTGAGTGCTTTCATGTGGTCATACTCGTCCAATGCTGCTTCGGCGTTCTCGAGGTGTACTTGCTAGCATGCTACAGTCTATTTGACATGAGCACTTACTGTCAGTGTAGGTGATATATAGGGAAGCTTCGCACCTGCCCGTCTCGAAGCACCTCGAAGACTTGGCCAAAGCCGCTGCCCCCTATCCACTTCAGGACTTGTTATGAGGGGTTGTCGCTCTCAATGAGCCACGGCTTCTTCGGCATGGTGAATGCTCAAGCTGAATAAATGTCCAGTTGGCCCAAGAAGTTATTGAGTTGTGGAGAGGTGCAAAGGAAGAAGTGGAGGTGCTGAAACAAAGGGTTCCCGCATTCGGCAACTAGTACTTAACGGGATAGGCGCATCCAGACTCTGGAGATGGTCGATGGATTTAGGCTTCATGCTCCACGCGTTAAATTTGATGTTGATGCTTGTTGATTTGCTGTTTCGCTCAAGCCTAAGTTCACATACGCATCATTGTTCAGATCTGTCTTGTGTAGGTTGGGCCACAGGCTAAGAACAACCATTTCCTCGCAACATGGCTGGACGGCCAAAATCGACAAAACAGGCAGCCACACGTGTTATGTAGCATTACAACCACACGACGATATACGAATATCAGTAGATAATACAACACGTACACTAGTGTTCTGTAGAAACTCTGCAAAGGAACTGAGCATCCGACGCGCGTTCAGGCTCTAAGGCGAGCAAGGCGTGTGATTCAGACTTCATAGAGACCGGTTATGGTGGGTACGAGGCTGAATATCTTCGAGCCTGCTGTTCATGGTAAGCCTTGCGAAACAGACTATTTTGCTGCTAAGTTGTTTGATGGTTGATCTGAAGCAGCTCACAAAGCATCTGCGCTGAGAACTCTCCTCTACTTCGGCCTTGCCATTGTTACCACCTTCGAGCATATGTAACCTGCTCGAGTAGACGTAAATGAAGAGTTGAAAAGCATCTCAAGAAGTAGATTCGTTGTTCATCGTGTTAAAGTTGGAGGAACGGTTCACGCTACAGCCAGTGGGACGGCCCTGACAAGACTAGCGTGACATGCAGGTGACGTCTGTTGGAGGCTGTGATTCCTGGGCAGAGCCCTGCGCGGATCTCATCAGCTTTTAAGATTACCACCCGTGGGCCCAGGTCCACTCATCTCAACCACGAGCCGTTGCGCCCGCCTCTCATAACAATCGCTGCATCAATTCGCATCGCTTTACACGTTCGCACCAGTTAATATCTTTATTGCACCTGATTGTGCATTCTTCCGTCGCTTGCGCATCTGTCTGACAGCTGAATTCCGGCCTTCCGAAACATCCTTTGAATCACCACAACACGCGCGACAAGCATGTCTGGCAACAACTACCAGCAGTACGGCGGGAACCCCTACGGCCAGGCCGAGGCAGGCTATGGCGGCACCAGCAACCCATATGGCTCGACCGGCTACGGGTCATCGAACCCATATGGCGGCGGCGTAAGCATAGCAATTGCGTGCCTACGTGGCTGTCACTGACACAGCAGTATAGTATGATGAGCAGCCCAGCCGCCCAACTCAACTGACACAGGCCGACTCTAACTACTCGCAACCCTCGCAATACTCCGCTCCTGCCCCGTCACACACTGTATCGCATACAGAGCCGTACGGAAATACAGCGCAGCAAGGTCAGCAGTCATACGGGCTGGAGCAGCCGGGCACCAAGCCGTTGAGCCAGCAGGACTTCCTTCAGCGCATCGATGGAACCAAGAGCAGGATTGGTCAGCTTACACAGGACATTGGCGCCATTTCGAGCATCCACCAGCGCATGCTGTCGTCACCTGACAACCGTTCATCCGCCGAGCTTGAGAGCATTGTTTCGCAGACACAGATCAGAAACACCCAGATCAAGGACGAGATCAAATTCCTTGAGCGCGATGCCGCACGCGATTCGAGCAATTCGTTCAAGAGGACTCAGGTCGAGTCGCTGAAGAGGACGTTCAAGAGCCAGCTTGAGGACTTCCAGCGGGAAGAGGCGGACTACTCTAAGAGGTACCGTGAGGCCATTGCCCGCCAATACAGGGTGATCAACCCTGAAGCGACCGAGGCAGAGGTGCAGGAGGCAGCGAACGCCGACTGGGGCGATGAGGGCATCTTCACTCAAGCTGTAAGCGCTCTGCCATGACACATATGACCACATGCTGACTACGTTCGCAGCTCAAGAGCAACCGCAGTGGGCAAGCGTCCAGTGTCTTGGGTGCTGTTCGTGCGCGTCACAACGACATCCAGCGCATTGAGAAGACCATGGTCGAGCTGGCGACATTGTTCCAGCAGCTCAACGAGCAGGTCGTCTACCAGGAAGAGCAGACCGTACAGGTCGAGAACCAGACCGTCCAGGTCAACGAAGACGCCAAGCACGCAAACACACAGCTCGACCAGGGTATCAAGTCGGCCAGGCGCGCAAGGAAGCTCAAATGGTGGACTCTGTTCGTGGTGGTACTCATCATCGCCATCATTGCGCTGGCTCTGGGTCTTTATTTCGGTCTCCGAAAGAACAACAACCCGTAGAGCGGGACTTCCCTATTCGAACCGAGCAGTCAATCCGGTTCTGTCGCTCGCACCCTATTGCGGACAGAAAGCCCAAGAGCGATATGACGATTTTGATACATCCATGTCTGCAGTGCTTGCTGGCATGACTGTACCATGCGGTTCAACATGCAAGTTTGGCCCTGCACCTTGGTTGCTCTTGGGCGCTTGGGTTAATCCTGAGCAGAGATATCTTGATGTGGCATTATGAGTTGTAGACGTGTGGTAAAATCGTCGTTAATCGTAATTGAGGACTGCAGTTAGCAGTCGTATGTGTATAATGAAAGGTAGCAAGTAGCACAAATTCATACGATCCACCTGTTCAACGAGAGACCCACGGTGATCCTCATCACGATGGAGGCTGTGCTGTGTTGACACGAGACACTCGTTTACATGGTAGATGATGATCGCAAGGAACACCATCCCCTACTACCGCTGTCAGTCAGCCTCGTAAAGTCCACACAACCAATAAACCAAGTGTGCCGTTTGACTAACAGAGGCTGCATCTGGCGAGTATTCTGCGCCACGCGTGTCCGTTAGACCGCTCGACTTGCTGTTAGCCAGCCACCAGTATTTCACTTCTTTCACAGTACGAACTGGTCACCTGCGAGTTGTAGTCGCTGTACGAGTCAGTCCTCAGCGCATCAAATTGACGATGCGCTCATGACTTCATCTCGTAGAGGCCCACACGGCTCTCCACAGGTGGCATCGCAACAGGGAGCGGCAGGAGCCTTTTGATACAGATCTTCGTTCATAGGCACAGGAATGACGGCGACGCGCGTTTCAGCAACCTCTGAAGCAGACTAAAGAAGCACGATCGCCGCGCCACCCGGTATTCTCGACCACTGCTTGTCTCTGGCTTGTCGTCTGCTGGGCTCCTTGGTTGAGCTTTTCAGGGGGCGGAGGCTGGCTCGGCGGAGGCTTCTAAGATTTGGCAGGCGCCATCCCTGTCGCTATGGGGCACATCAGCCAATCATGTATCCACTGCGCGTTCCACAGATAGCAACCGCCAGGGCTGCTACGCTGGGAGTGGGTTTCTCTAATAACCCGTTCCCCCGACTTGTTTTGTGTGCCATTGACTTCCTTGCCGTCACTGTTTTTGTGCGCGACTTCTTTACACTTTCTAATCGCACCTTCCGCGCCCAGGCGTATACTCTCGTTTGCTACTGCCTTTCACCGTCTGTCGCTTCTCTGCTATTTCGTCTTCGTCTACGAAAAGCTCTTCGCTCGCCACAACTTCTACCAACGAACTTATTCCGTCACTCACACAAACACCGTCACAATGAAGACCGTCGCCATTGCTGCCGTCGCCGGCGCCCTCGCCACATCCGTTGCCGGCTCTGCTAGCCCCGTCCAGAAGCGTACCGATGTCACAACCATCACCGTCAAGGGAAATGGTGCGTTGTCGAAGACCCAGGAGCAAACCATGTCGACTGATTACTAACGTTTGCACAGCTTTCTGGAAGGGCAGCGAGCGTTTCTACATCCGTGGTGTTGACTACCAGCCTGGTAAGAGTAGACAGTTACCATTTGCTCGATCCTGAACTGACATGTATCAGGTGGCGCATCTGACGCGAAGGACCCCATTGCCGACGCTGATGGCTGCAAGCGCGACATCGTCAAGTTCAAGGAACTTGGTATCAACACCGTCCGTGTCTACACTGTCGACAACACTGCCGAGCACGACACTTGCATGAACGCCCTCGCTGACGCCGGTATCTACCTTGCTCTTGATGTCAACACCCCCAAGTACTCGATCAACCGTGCCTCTCCCCAGGTCTCCTACAACAAGGTGTACCTCCAGAGCGTCTTCGCGACCGTTGAGAAGTTCGCTGCCTACTCCAACACATTGCTCTTTTTCTCCGGAAACGAGGTCATCAACGATGACTCTACCACCAACTGCGCTCCTTTCGTCAAGGCTGTCACCCGTGACATCAAGTCGTACATGAACGCTCGCAAGCTCCGCAAGGTTCCCGTCGGCTATAGCGCTGCTGACGTTGAGTCCAACCGTTACGAGATGGCCGCCTACATGAACTGCGGCGAGGACTCCGTTCGCTCTGACTTCTACGCCTTCAACGACTACTCGTGGTGCGACCCTAACACGTTCACTGGTGCTGGTTGGGACCAGAAGGTCCAGAAGCTCAGCAACTACAGCATTCCTATCTTGTAAGCACATCCCGAATGACCAGAAGACCTACATTTGCTAACTTACCCAGCCTCTCCGAGTTCGGTTGCAACACCAACACGCGGGAGTTCAACGAGGTCAAGTCCATCTACAGCACCGACATGTCTTCTGTCTACTCCGGCGGTCTTGTCTACGAGTACTCCCAGGAGGACTCCAAGTACGGTCTTGTCGAGATCGACGACACCAGCGTCAAGGAGCTTACCGACTTTACAACCCTCAAGAACGCCTACGCCAACGCCACTGACCCCTCCGGTGACGGTGGTTACAAGTCCAGCGGTTCTGCCTCCACCTGCCCTTCGAAGTCCTCGTCCTGGAACGTCACTATCAGTGATGACCAGCTCCCTGCCTTCCCCAGCGGTGCTAGCGACTACCTCAAGAACGGTGCTGGTACTGGCCCTGGTCTCAAGGGCTCCGGTTCCCAGTCTTCCGGCTCCCAGGAGACTGACTTGGCTGGTGCTGGCGACGGCGCTGTCACTTCCGGTGCTGCTGGCGGTTCCACCAGTACCTCTACTCCCAGCAAGGGTGCCGCTTCTGCCCTCCGCCCCGGCGAGTTCTCGTTCGCTCCCCTTGCTATGGGTGCTGTTGTTCTCGTCTCCTCCCTCTTCGGTGGTCTTCTCGTCTTGTAAGATTAGTCGCATAAGCAGGCCATTTCTCCCATGTCTTAGCGCTGTATGAGGTTACAGGCAGGATGTAATGCAAAGACCCAGTGCGGGCACCGTTTTCTTGATGTTAGACTTTCCTTGGTGTTGTCGGCTCGTAACGATGGTCGACCTGGCGTCTTTGACGAGATTCGATCACTTTGGTCGTTGTATATAAAGTAGAAATCAGAAAGAAAATTCAAGTCCATTTGGAAAACTATCTGGTGACCTCTTGTGTGATCCTTGTAGGGAACGTGGGCCCATGACGGTGCAAAGCAAGGCTACTTATCGATAAGATTTTGGCGATTTGACGACACCATCTTTCGGTGTTGCGCTCTTCTCGCGCGACTCCACATTCTTCTTTCACGCACATTCTCTCTACAGATACGAATAGTCATGCCTCGCGATCCTTTGATTGGCCTGGTAGGCAAACCCTCGTCTGGAAAATCGACAACACTGAACAGGTGCGCATTGCCCCTCCCCCACCATGGATCGCATGTCTAAGTATCGGTCACAGCTTGACAGACGCAACCTCAAAAGTCGGTCCGTACAACGTTTATTTGGTGTAAAGAGCTCGTAGGCTGATCGAAGTGCAGGAAACTTCCCGTAAGTGCTCACCTTAACCACACCTCTTCTTGAACCACCAGGCGCATATCTGCCTCTAGATCAAATTCACTGCTTGCGCGCGCCTCCACTACCTGCAGCATTCGCATTTCGACCTTGGAGAGACCGCGCCCTGACAATCGCCTAGCTTCACAACGATCGACCCACAACGAGCCATCGGCTACCTCCAAATAGAGTGCCCTTGCGCACGTCTCGGTCTCGCCGACCGCTGTAAACCCAACTATGGCGCATGTATAGATGGCCGCCGCTCTGTACCGATCGAACTCCTCGATGTCGCCGGTCTCGTACCTGGTGCGCACATGGGCAAGGGCCTAGGAAACCGCTTCCTCGACGATCTGCGCCACGCCGATGCCCTTGTACACGTCGTCGATGTATCCGGAACCACAGACGCAGAAGGCAAAGCCACACGAGGTTACGACCCCAGTCAAGACATCGTATGGCTGCGCAGCGAAATCGTTCGCTGGATCCAAGGCAACTTGATGGAGAAATGGGGCAGCATCAAGCGTCGTCACATCGCCGTAAAGGCAACACCCATCGAGACCCTACAAAACCAGTTCTCAGGCTACGGCTCCACCAGCGCAGTCGTAGCGCGCTGTCTGGACAAACTCGGCCTGCTAAGCGGCACAACGAAAGTTCCGCTCGAGCACTGGGACGACGAGACAATAGAGCGCGTTGTCAACGCTTTCACGGACGAGAAGTTCCCTACGGTGATTGCGCTGAATAAGATCGACCACCCGGATGCGGATAAGAATATTGCGAAGATTGCGAAAAGCGCGGATCCGAAGAGTATTGTACTGTGCAGTGCGATTAGCGAGGTGTTTTTAAGGAAGTTGGCGAAACAGGGGTTTGTCAAGTATGTGGAGGGGAGTGAGTTTGTGGATACAAGAGACGATTTGATTGAGATGGGCGATCCTACAGGTGGCGGTCTGAAGGAACTCGACGATAAACTCAAGCAGCGGATTGAGAACCTGAAGGATATGGTTCTATACCGCTTTGGCAGCACGGGCGTCGTGCAGGTTCTGTCTCGCGCTGCTGAGCTACTGGGTCTCGTACCTGTGTTCCCGGTCAGGAATATCCAGAGCTATTCCTCGGGGTCGGCGGCGAGCACGGCGGTGTTCAGGGATTGCGTGCTGGTCAAGAAGGGGAGTACGGTTGGCGACGTGTACAGGAAGGTCATGGGCGATGCGCCGTTGGCGTATGTCGAGACTGAGGGCGCGAGAAGGGTGGGTGAGGACGATGTTGTGAGCGTGGGAAAGAACGATATCCTGAGCTTCAAGGTCGGGAGGGCGTAGAACAAGCAGTATGGAGGATGTCTATGGTCAATGAACAACCACATCATGTCATCAACTCTTTGTGGACCTATCGATTTGAAAAGAGTGCATGATGCCGTGTGCACCGGGCTCCATGAGCTATCGCTCTCAGCAGTCTTATGTTGTGTTGCGTGTACACTCGTACTCGAACATTTCGTGTCCCAAACAACAAGACCAAAATCTTTGAAAAACTCGCACAACATCAATAACGTCTCGGACCGCCATTGCAGACACATTGCAGAGGCTGGGCTCGAGTCTCTCCAGGGATTTTGACACCATTCGAAACGGTCTGAGCATGTTGTACTTGCGCACAAATCTCTTAGAGCATATTCAACGGACAACCCGCAGCAAAAACCCACACCTTACAAGCCAGCCCAACCAGCAAACAATTGCGACGTCCTAGAATGATCCAGGAAGTTCAAAAAGAAAGCCATATCCCACACAAAGGCGCATCTGTCCCGTCGATGCCATGACCTTCGCAAGAGCAAAAAAGGGGTCTTGCCGCGACTCGAACGCGGGGCCTCTCGCACGTTTACTTAGGTACCCTAAGCGAGCTGTTGTATGTTAGGAGGAGATCTCAGAAGTGAATTGCTGAGTGAACTTACAATCATACCACTAGCTGGATGGTTGTTAGATGTTGAAACGTGATGGGTTGTTGGTTGGTTGGAACTTACACCACAAGACCTGTCACGTGACTTTGATGAAAATGAAATGTAAAGTATCGTAAATATACCCATTTATTGATTGTGTCTTGAGGGCAGAGGATAGATGCAGTTACGGTTGCTTTGGAATTGTGGAGTCACCCGCGGTGTATCCCTCATTAAAACCATGCAAGGATCGTATTGCAAAGTCAAACTGTCCCCACCCCACCGCTGCCCACCCTCTCCACCATCCTAATCCACCTCCGCCTCCTCCATTCTCCCTTCCTGGATGGTCTTCCGCTCTCCCACGCCCGCCTCAGCACCTCTCTCTCCTGATCACAAACATCCTTACTCTTGCCCTTCTTCATCTCGTGCCCTTTCGACTTCTCTCCTTCCTCCAAGACCTCGTAGTGTAGGTCCGTGACCCACCGCTCGCCCTCAATTTCGACTTCTACGCCCGTTACACAACGGTCTTCGACCCACTCGCGGCTCAAGAGGTCGAGTGTCCATTTCTTGTCGCTCCAGCGCCAGCCGCGTGGTGGTAGGACATCCTCGAAGAAAGCGCATCCCCTCGGTCTATCTCCGCTGATCCTGGCTGGTGAGAGCGGCGAGTACGGTGAGTGTGAGAAGATGAAGGGTTCGTATTCGCCTGCTTTATCGTGCAGGGCGCGGTGCTGGAGTTCGAAGATCTCGACTTCGCGCGCTTCTTGGCTGGTTTGCAGCTCGATGTCTTTCTTGCTTGCTGAGAGGAGGAACGAGCGGCCTTCATTCTCGGCCTCGGCGATCAGTTGTTCGTTTTCGGGCGTGGCGAGCAGGTCTTGCACGGCGGGGTGGCCCATGGCGACGCCGCCGTAGCCGAGGACTAGGAAGATGAAGCGCCAGGGTAGGAGGTGCGATATCAGGAACAGTGCGCAGGATATCAGGAGGAGCGCGATGTAGAGTAGCGAGCTGAGGTTCTCGTTTGAGAAGTTTGTGAGTGGTGTGAGGAATTGTAGGACGGCGTCGTGGCCGCGCGAGAAGTCTTCCATGCAGTTCTGTAGATCGCGCATGTTGCGGAAGAAATCTTTGCTGAACTCTGGTGCCGGCTTTATGGTGGGTGCGTCTGCGAGCGGAGGCCCGCCGAGAGGGTAGAGGTCCGTTGGGAAGGATGTCGGTGGTGGTGGATGCCGGGCCAGGTAAGCAGGTACCATGATGAAGAATAGGCAGCTTGCCAGAGGTAGGACGGGCAGTAGATAAGGGTCGATGCATATGAATGTGTACATGAGTAAGAACGACAGTGTCTGGGTTGGCTGTCTCCAGGTAAACAGACGGATGAGCCGATTTTGGAAGACAAATGCTACGCCAATACGAGAATTGAAGCGCCGGAAGTTGGAGGACATTGTTGGGATGCTGAAGTTTGGGCGCTCGACGTAGGTGTGTGATCGACGGTCTTTGACCTGAGGGCTCGTGTCGAAGTTGCCATCTGGAGGGGAGGTCGCAGACAGGTCCTCATTAGGCAGAACTTGTGCGAGCAAACTATAGCTGTGAGCAAGGAGGCCCTGAACGATGTCGGTTCAAGAACTTACAGATTAATCATTCTGTCGCCCATCCTACTCGTTGATTCACGATTCATGCTGTCCCCCAGCGATTCAAGCTTGTCTTTGAGCTTGCTAGCGGAAAGTCGATGTGAGCCATGTTCTGGATTTGGCATCCGTGATCCTGGAGTATCTGCGGGATGAATCTGGACTACTGGTATTGAGGAGTTGCTGTTCGCAAACGAACTGGAGTTGTCGTTGCTCATGATCGCGGTCGTGTCGTTTCTCGGCTGCAGCCTTGACTTTTGCTTCAAGCACGGGAGAGCAATACAGTTTGCTGCAACGATGCAAACACCCGATCGACGTGGGCGTAATTGCGTGGAGATTCCGAGTAGTTGACCAAACTCTGGTCTTAAGGAGAAAGGCGCACTGCCTCGTTCATCCAAAGAAGGTGCGGGCGCTCATTTGGCTGGAATGTTATTGTGGTCTTAGACGGATGCCGCTTTTCCACCCAAGTTTCACGACTCTGATGTTCCAGCTCTCTGTTCGTTCTGCAAGTCGACAAGGTCTTTTGGGGTGCAGTGTTCAGGACCGACTATGGATGACGCAGTTGCATGTGAACAAGCATGGCCTTGGCAATGGCGTTCGGCAGCCACGCGAGGACCCCTGCCTTTGCGGGTGACACACGGAAGCAGAGCATCGCGATATGTCTCCATTTGCATTTTGCATTCAGAACCGAGTGCATGCGATGGTGAGCTACAAAGGCCACCGCTGTTGAGCACCAGCCTGCTCTCCAGCCACGCGTTGATGATGCCCAACCTGCCCAGCATCGACAGGGAAAACCGATGAAAACAAACAGCAGCGTCGATCAGGGTTCAAGATGCTGTGCACATGCTCAGTGCTGTGCTACCGCTGGGATCAATTAGGGTTGAGTGTGTCTTGCCGTTGTGCGGTAGCCTTGGCTTCTAGACCAGCAGGACTGTAGTACTGCAAGCAGACCATCATTGATACCTGCTTTGAGCTCCTCCAGGCTCGGCAATGAGCACGATGGCCACATGCGGCAGCCAACGCACGCAGAATGCAGAAATGCAGGACGTGGACAATGCGCTCGTTTCCCGGGTGAGGGCAGTGTTTTGATGGTGTCCTGGCCTCATCTCGCCGAATCACAGGGCACCTTGGGCACAGCGGACAGGGGTGGCGTTAGTGGCTGTCAACTCGTCTGCACTGTGTTAGTGACTTTGATAGACAAGCACCGCTTAGCAACGCGCTCTCCTTTTGCAGAACGACTCGCTCTCTTGCAGTGCACACCCGTCTGCCACTCTACGACTGTGCAGGGGAGACATACCCAGGACGCTCCTTGCCCACCACGACCCGTCTTCACTGCCGAACGATACATTCGAGATGTCCGCATAGCCTGAGCCGCTCCCCAAGCGCGACGCTTGGAGACCCGTCTCGCGCAAATAGAGGGGTCCACTGATAGTGCAGGGCGGGACACGGTGTTGGTACTGGCTCCGGGCTGTGTTCGGGTAGCTGCGTGGTGTTGACAATGTCTGCGCAGCCTGTGCGAACAGGTGGGACCGTCATGGACGCCCACAACCTAGGCTCGAACGTGTCCGAGGACTCGAGCGGCTCGACAGGTACCACAGCGCTACTGTGCTGCCCCGTGAGCAATTGTACTAATAGTGCTAGACGACCGCGTGCGCAAGTTCCAGAAGACTGGCGATAATGGCAGCCGCCTGCGCAAGACGAGCGCTTCTAATGCCATCTCTGCTGCACGCCCAGCGCCGCCTGATACTAGACCGCTAGGCTCACAGAGGAGGACAGCGAAAGTGCCGCTGGGTCCCCGTGGGCCTCCACAGGACTTCTCGAAGCACAGGTATGGTGGTCTTGCTGACGGGCAGTGCATTGGACGGAAGGTGCTGACCGTGCATAGGGTTGCCAGCGGAGCTTCCCTCGACAACCGTTCGTACCTGCCCGGTACGAGAAATGAGCCCACGTCGAAGCCCGAGCCACGCTTCAGCTTCGCCCAGCAGCAAGACGCCGCTCACGACCCCACCGACACGAGCGGCTCGTACGACTTCCTTCCCACAGTCAACTTCGACGACTTCGCCAACAGCCTGGCATATGAGCCGGAGCTAAGCGACTTCCCTGCGCCTGGCAGCTTCAAGAGCACCGCACCGCCTAGCAGCAGCAGCACCTCGAACATGCAGCCATTCACTGCTGGCCAGGGCGACACACGACCATCACGCAGCAACTCGTTTATGCGCCGCTTCAGCCAGTCAAACAGCCGCAAGCCAGGCACAACGAACCCCTCCAGGCCGCCCGCGTCCGGCAGCCCTATGTTCACTGACAATACGTCAATGCCACCTCCCACCACCAACATGGCCATTCGAACGAGGCGGCAGAGCCAATTCCCCGCACAAGCACCACCGAACCCCGCAGCACGTGCACCACGAAAGAGTGTGGGTCCCGGTATGCTGCCCATGGGCTCCCTTGAAGGGCGCAACGAGCGCAACGAGATGCCACGGTTGGCGAGCGGTAGTATCGAGCAGAACGGGATTGGTCGTTCGCCATCTAAGAGCAAGGGCAATCGACGAGAGACGGTGGCTGCGAACCCAAATCCATCGAACGCTACACAACGACTACCGAGTGCTACACGAACTGCGAAGGCGAAGTCGCTCCAGCCACCCTCGAGACAAACATCCGGCCAGCATCTGTCTGCCCACTCGCTGACACCAGATCAAGGGGCCATGCCTGGAGCCAGCGGTCGATCGCCGGGCAAATCACCTGCTCAGACTCAGCGTGAACACACTCCTTCCTCGTCCGCTAGCAAACGGCAGTCTACCGTGCCCCACCATTTCGGTCTGGGAGCGAGGACTATCAGTCCAACCGATGCACGAAGGTTGAAGCGGCTCTCGATGAATCCGAATATGCCAGTCCCAGGTGGACCAGTTGGCCCTCCTACGCCACAGGGCGATTTCACCTTCGACGACCAAGCATTCAGCCAATCTCCGGCTATATCGATCAGGAAGAGCGAAACACCTTCCTCTGCGCGTGCCACGCCAGAGCAGAACCGCAAATCGTACGCTTCAGGCATCTCTTTGTCCTCAACATCCAGCATCAATTCTTTGAAAGTTGGCGGTTCTTCAATACCACTGCGTACTAACCCTACTCTGCAAAGCTCCAGATTACCCACAGCGAAGCCACGAAACGTTCACAGCTCGGCTGGCGGGGAAACAGAAGATGTGCCGCCCGTACCGGCCATTCCCAAGGCTTATGAATCACCAAAAGACCCTGAACGTCAGACATTCTCGTTCTCCACTGCAGAAGCGAAGCCGAGCACGCCGTCAGCAGCGAATCAGAACCTGTACGGAAGCCGGGGCAATGAGCGTACAAACAACGAAACGTCGCATCCGAACTCTAGCGCAGGCTCCATCAGGCACAGACGAGGACTCACAGTGGGAGCCACTGCTGAGGCTGACCGGACACCTACAATGCAGCATTCGAGCAAGAAGGACCTGCAGCCTATCCGACTACCACCGCTGAATCTACTGCCTCTCGATACGCCCGTCAGCAACCGTATCTCTTCGTTCCCAGCGCCGTCTGATGAAGTTGACAAGCGCAACGTTACCCCACCACCAAAGCGAGCGGCCAACAAAACACCTAGCACGCCCATGACAGCGTCGAAGACAAGCTTCTTCTCAGGCAGCGGCTACAATGGATACGATTTTGGCAAGCACATCCGCAGCAGCAGCTCCGCCATAAACCTTCGAGGTGGTCAAGTCGCAAAGGACAACTCGCACAGCGGGCTGTCCGTAATGCCAATCTCAACCCTCGATCCCGGACGACAAGCAATGACTCCGTTCTCATCTAATTCCTTGCCGAAGGGTAGTGGTGAATTTACCCACTTGCAGTCGCGCCCAAGCGGCGAGTTTCAGTCCAACGAGAAGGATGTTGAGTTGCAAAACATGACAGCTGCTGGTTCGCGCCCGCTCAAGAAGAGTAACACGACGGATGGCACACAATCTTCCACGTTGACTGAGCCAGAGACTCCATCAGGCACGTCACTGAGGCGAAAGTTGAGTTTGGGTGGTTGGCGGCGAAGCGGTTCCAAAGCCGCGCCTCACCCCTCACAGAACCAGCAAACGCGGAAGGGCACTCAACAAGCAGACCCACCTGCTCCACAACCACCAAAACACGGGGACATGCCACCTCCCCGTCTACCAGCCTCAGCTACATGGAGTGGTACTATCAATACGAGCCCTACTCCTGACACGAACACGAATCGCATGCGGCCGTCACTTGACTTTGGTCGACGAAAACCGTCTACAGCCACGATCACAAGTGAAAATGATTCTGATGCGACAGCAGCACGCAAAGACACGAGAACTGCTCCTGCGCGAACAGCGTCAGGGTACAACGCACAACCGGCAGGTCAGCCTACTGCGAAACCAAGCTCCTCAATCCTACCGTCCATGCAAAGAATGCTTGGTTCCAAGAGTTCTTCTAATGTGCTCAGAGCTCGGAACCTGGATCCGAATCTCGACAGAGACGATCTAATGGCAGATGAGGAGATGAAGAAGCTTGCCTCCAAACGTAAGGACTTCGAGCATGCGGCGCGTGATGTCGATGCACTTCGCAAGCGTGCTGCGCCTCAGGAACGTGTCACGGCAGCGCAAGCTTTGCAGATGGTCAATCTGAACATCTTCGAAAGAGGCGAGATCATCGACTACAAGGAGATCTACTTCTGCGGCACCAAAAATGCCAAGAAGCATGTTGGTGACCTCAATGCACAGACCGCGAACTTCGGGTACGACGACGATCGGGGCGATTATAACATAGTCTTTGGCGACCATCTCGCATACCGATATGAGGTCGTTGACCTTCTCGGCAAGGGCAGCTTTGGACAGGTCGTGCGCTGTGTGGACCACAAGACAGGAGGGCTTGTGGCTATCAAGATCATCCGCAACAAGAAGCGGTTCCACCAACAGGCTTTGATCGAGGTCAATATCTTGCAGAAATTGCGTGAATGGGTAGGTCGATCCCAGAGCATCACTTCTCACTTTGCTAATGTTGTTTCCAGGATCCCGACAACAAGCACAGCATGATCAACTTCACGCAGAGCTTCTACTTTCGTGGGCATCTTTGCATATCTACTGAGCTACTCGGCATGAACTTATACGAGTTCATTAAAGCCCACGAGTTCAAGGGCTTCTCGACACGTCTGATCCGTCGCTTCTGCAAGCAGATACTTAGTTCACTGGTTCTTTTGAAGACCCAACGGGTGATTCACTGCGATCTGAAGCCGGAGAACATCCTGCTCGCACATCCACTACACTCAGAGATCAAGGTCATCGATTTCGGGTCCAGTTGTTTCGAGAACGAGAAGGTCTACACATACATCCAATCGCGTTTCTACCGATCACCGGAAGTCATCTTGGGCATGAGCTATGGCTTGCCGATCGATATGTGGAGTCTGGGCTGTATTCTCGCTGAGCTTCTTACAGGCTACCCCATTTTCCCAGGTGAGAACGAGCAAGAGCAGCTTGCTTGTATCATGGAAATCTTCGGACCTCCAGAAAAGCACCTCATTGAGAAGAGCAGTAGAAAGAAGCTCTTCTTTGACTCTCTAGGGAAACCGAGAGTTACCGTCTCTACAAAGGGACGCCGCCGTAGGCCGAGCTCGAAGACCTTGCAGCAAGCTCTCAAGTGCGACGATGAAGCTTTCCTAGACTTTATCGCACGCTGTCTTCGCTGGGATCCTGAGCGCCGCATGCGGCCAGATGAGGCGATGCAGCACGAGTTTATTACTGGAGCTCGAAGAAACGCTGGACGACGACCTGTCGTTAACACCGCTGCGGGCACCGCATCTCCTGTTAAACGAGCACCGGTTGCTCAAACTCCGCAGGCCCGCGTACGACCCCTCCCGGAGCCTCCTGCGACAAGCATCAAGAACGGCGCCGCAGTCAACAGCAATCAACGCGTGCCAAGTAGTTCCCCAGTGAAGCCCAGCGTGCCTCGACGCCACTCAACGGTCAGTGGCCCACCCGGCCCCGGAGGAACGGGGGTCAAGCGAGCGGCAAATGGGGCCCCAGCCAACGCTCCGAGCAGTCTACCGCGGGTTGCCCAGCGTAGCGTATCTGGCAAGCCTGATCTTGCCTCAGCGGCGGCCATCGCCAGTCTTGTAAGTTGGCATCTGTGAACACCTGTTGATTAGTATACTAACAATCGCCAAGCAGAAAACGCGCTAGCCGTTATGAATTCGGATCAGTGCTACAAACTTATGGCACCAGCCAGCTATGTCAGCATATCATGAGGACTTACAACTATTTAATACCGGTTTTGAGGTTGAAGTGGACGGGTGAGCTCTGCGCATTGCGGAGCTTGTTGTGTGTCTTCCCTTCGCATGCATTCGTTGTAGATGTTTATACCCAGAAAAGCTGTGGCTTTATCTTCATGTGTGGATCGACGATCGATGGCTATTGGATAGGCAGGTATAGTGAAGTGTTGACGGCTCAAGGGAATTTACAAAGGATATTACACTGCGACATGTTGCTCGCGTGTCTCTCCGTTCACATTCTTGACCTGCAGTGCATGTGTACCTGATCTGCAGCCCTGAAAGATTAGTGTGGTGTTCTAGCGCACCGACAAATGACTTGGGTGGTGGGAGATTCCTGCCTCTCAGAAGCTTATCCTTTCTCACAGATCCCTGCAAACTAATCTTGGTATTGAGAACACCATCTTGTGCCTGCTCTCAAGGGTTAGACAAACCTTATACCATCTGTTGGGCGCCGCGTTTGGCATCTGTAACTCTCAACACTGTCCACGCCAAGCATGCGACTTCGCAGCGCTGGACCCTGCACGCGGGAGCCCTATGCAAGGATAATGCGGCTAGCGCAATGTCTCGCCGAAGGCCCATCGGTCTCCACTTGTATACGTTGGAATCACAGACTGTCTGGTTCCCGCTAGGTAACAGGATTGCTAATGCTGCTCTAGATTTCGGACATTCTGGTAATAACAAATCGAGTGATCTCTGACGCCTTCGCAACCTTCTAACTATCGGCTGATTGCCCGATTGACAAAGTGAAGGGTTTTCATCGGCCGCGGACCTGTAAGAGTGAGTGTGCAACGCCTTCTTGCACGTGTTTCTTTTGCCTTCCAGTTTCATCCACTTGTAAGTTTTAGGTCGTTCGTAACTGCTCGATTACTTGTCGCCTCCGGTCTTTCCTACTAGAAGCGAACTAAGAATACACCTAAAACCGTGGTACCGTCCGCTCCGCTTCAGTAGTTCCCCACACCTCAGCACTTTCCTTTCTCCCGCGCAATATAATCAGGACGACCCGGTCTTCCTGCAGCAATCCCTTCGGTCCTTTTTGCGGATATATATTTCGACCTTCACTGATCATATTCGGAACCCACCGCGTGGCCAAGGGCTGCCCTTCTCGAAAAGCTCACCGGAGTTGACCTGCACTATCACGCGACTCAACCTTGAGCTAGAAACCGCAGCTGCTTAGCAAAGCAGCGGGCGCTACATCAGGGTACCCGCCCGGATCCGTATATTCTTTCCTCAAATATCGCACCTCACCTCAATTCCATTGCCACACGCTTTCCTCTCGACAATGCTTCCGCCACTACCCCGGTTAAGCGACTACGATGTCTCCTCACAGAACGGCTTTTTGCCTTCGGATATTCCACTCGACGTTCTTCCTGATCCATACTACCAGCCATGGGAAACCGTCGTACGCAACTTCCAGGGTCTGATTCTTACTAAGCGACTACGACGAATAATCGATGCTCTACCTGTGCTGTCTACCGATCTCCTCCTCACACAACCCGAATGGCAGCGAGCATACTCTATTCTTGGATTCTTCGCTCACGCATATGTCTGGGGAGGTGACAGGCCTGCCGATGTTGTACCACCATCCGTTTCGATCCCCTTTCTGGAGACATGCCGACACCTCGAGATGCCAACCGTAGCCACCTATGCTGGTGTCTGCTTATGGAACTGGCGCCCGCTGTTCAGTAACGAGCCAGCGGACACCCTGGACAACCTAGCGACGCAAATGACCTTCACTGGCTCGCTGGACGAGTCGTGGTTCTACCTTGTTTCGGTAGCGATTGAAGCACGTGCAGGACCCATCATTCCCATGATGATCGAAGCCATCGCAGCTGTTAGGCGCAACGACATGGCCACAGTTGCCGAGTGTCTTCGCACGTTCGCTGAAAGACTCGACGAGATTGGCGTTTTGTTGGAACGCATGTACGAAAGCTGCGACCCGCACGTCTTCTATCACCGTATCCGGCCTTTCCTCGCAGGCAGCAAGAATATGGCGGATGCTGGTTTACCTAATGGAGTCAAGTTCGACGATGGAACCGGACAGCAACCTTACGTCCAACTAGGCGGTGGCAGTAACGCACAAAGTTCGGTCATCCAATTCTTCGACATCGTTCTTGGTGTCGAGCACCGCCCAACTGGCAAGAAGTCAACGGACGGCCCAGAGTCTGCTGGTGGAGCTGTCGGTGCACCAAACAACAACTTCATCACGGAAATGCGTAACTACATGCCCGGACCGCACCGCAGGTTCCTCGAGGCTGTTGAGCGTGTAGCCAACATTCGGGCGTTTGTCGAATCGAACCGTAGCAACCGTGCTCTGACCACAGCATTCGATGCCTGCTTGGCTATGCTGCGAACGCTCCGCGACAAGCATATACAGCTTGTGTCCCGCTACATCATCATCAAGTCTCGCGAGAACAAGAACGCAGCGCCAAAACAGGCCATGAACCAGCCTCAGCCTGTCAACCTGGCAAATACCGTACAGCGCAGCGGTAGCAAGGCGCTCAGGGGTACTGGTGGCACAGCTCTCATCCCCTTTCTCAAACAAGCTCGCGACGAGACTGGCGAGCCTGCCATCGATGCCTGGGCACGCCGTCTGCTCGGTAACGGCCCAGGTGATGCAGGCATCGCAAGGCTCGGCAAGGTCAAGGAAGGTTTCGACGGAGCTGTTGAAGTCGTCGGCCTTGCAGGTACCTGGAGCGTCGACGACAGCGAGGGTGGTATCTGCCACTGGTAAGCGACAAACTGCTGCAGTCCCGCTCGCTCGAGAGTAGCTCATGGATTCTCTCACATGAAAGAGGTTTTAACCTCGCGAAGTTGCACGCCTGCAGACGTCTGTGTGCCCGCAGACGTTACTGTACGGGCTGGCTTCTAGGGCATTTTCATTAGTTTAGGTGATTTCCTTATGTTGAGGCACACTCCTTCACATCTGCGAAGCTATACTTGATATCACACAAAAGCAATATACAGACCACGTTCAGTGTCTTTGAGACACATATTCAACATTTTTCCGAGATCTATTGCAGCACCGCAGACGTGCTCCCAGCAGATGACCCTTCCTTGTGGACCAATGCACGGCAACAGCCGCTAATCGTGGATGTGAAGCCAGAAACAAGCTCATTTGACGGCGCCACCTCCGTCAGATTGTCAGATCTCCAAGATCCAACTTGGACGTTGTGCGTTGCGTGTCCGTGTGTAGGGCTGCGCTGGTGGCCCAGATCGCGAATGTTCTCGCGGATGCCCGACGACAAGAGAGGGGAGTGACGTCATCAGGGCTGTTCACATGTCGCGATCGCGCAAGCTGGCGCAAGTCGAGGGGACGTAATAGAGGATATAAACCGTAGCGCCTCGCGCCTTGATGATCCTGCATACATCTCTACAAGCCATACTCTACCCAAGACTTAAACAAATTTTTTTTTTTTGCTAAACCAAACACACATCATCCAGCATGTCGACCAACAAGGACCAGACTTCCACTGCTCAGAGCTACCTCGACCAGGCCACCGGCGCCGTTCAGGGCGCTCTCGGGTCGCTGACCGGCAGCACCGCTGATAAGGTATGTTCAGTCCTCCGCCTACTTCTCGCATACACTCCAGTTAAACACTTCCCAGGCTCAGGGCGAGAACCGCAAGACCGAAGCCGCCGTCGAAAAGGACCTCTCCCACGCCACCGCAAAGGCCGGCCCCTTCACAACCACCGCCTCGGGCGGCATCGCAAAAGACCACCCGAACCGCAGCGCCGGCAGCTGGAACCAGAACGTCGGCGCGCTTAAGGAAAGCATTGGCGGCTTTGTCGGCGCCGAAGGGCTCAAGCAGGAGGGTGTTCGTCAGAATGAAGAAGGAAAGGAGCAGGAGGCGCAAGGCCAGCTGTCAGATCTCGGTAAGGGCGTACAAGACCGCATTGGAGGTACCATCGGTGGAGCGGTTGCGGGGTTGACGGGGAATGAGGCGCAGAGGGCTGAGGCTCAGAGGCAGCACGATGATGGGAAGGCGAGGCAGAGAGGGGTTGAGGCAGATTTGCAGAAGCAGGTTCCTCAGTAGAGGATCGTGGATGGAGGAGTTTGACGAGTGGAGAATCGATACGACAGGATGATATACCCTTTCCTATGCTATTGAGTGGAGGTTAGAATGAACGATGATTCGATGAACATCCCTACAACGCCTTTGCTTGCTCTGACAACTTGAAGCCTTCCTACCGTCTCCTCATCTTGGAACGAGCTCTGCCATCCTGTACTGTGGTCTTCTTAGGCGTTTGGCTGGCAGATCTTGACTTTTCATGCACGAGTAGAGTCGTGTTTCTGTGCATCTCTGAACGTCGCCAATAGTTATACAGGCGTATTCACAACAAAGGCACACAGAGAGCTTCATACGGTATTGTAAAGGCACGAGTATCGTGGTCGCGAACATCATCCTTGGTGGAGACTTGAATGGATTGGCACGGCCTGGAGGGCAAGTCGGAAGGGTCTTCTTGAGAGAGACACATCGCACACAACCCGAAGTTCAACTCACTCGCACCCGTGAGACAATTTGTACGTCACAGCATAAACTCAATGTTGAATAACTAGCGCTACAGAATGCCTGGGCAAATGGCATGGCTGGCTCAGACGATCCTCCAGATAGCATCGCCCGGGTGAGTGAAAGCTTGACTGCACGTTGGCGGAATGCCCCGGGTCTTCATAGGCCTTCAAAATATGCAAGTAAAAGACGGTGAAGTCAGAGGGGCCCCGCGCGTTACACAAACGGGTATCACGGCAAGCCACCGGCATTCACCAGCCGCAGGTACAACTTTACCTAGCCACATGCGTCGCTCAAATTAGCAAAAATCTGCCACAGCAGCTTGACATCAACAGCCGTTCGCGATGATGCAAAGCTGCTCGACGCATGGTCCTGTGGCGCAGAACATGAGTCGCACCTTTCACACGCTTGCCGAGTGCCTGTCGCGCCTCCAAGATGTGCACCTGAGCCTCTCGCTGTTCGTCAACTCTTGCGTGTGACGCACGCCTCCACCACCGCAGCAGCTTGGATGTTGGGCTTGCGTGGCTTCATAGTGCAAAAACTTGGCTAACAGAGCCGGTTTAAGGTCTAGAAGTGAGCTTGATTTGGGTAAGTTGTGGCGCTTGCAGGAAAGGCTGGCGCCGGTTGCGATCCCTGCCCGCCCAGTTTGGACTGCTACGTCATCTCTAAGCATGACACTTTCCGTCATTCCCGCAGCCTGCATTCCTGCCATACATAAGTTGAGGGCCGCCTTAGTTTGCAAGAGTACAACCCACCTACATCAGCCTCTCTCAAGCTTCACACAAGCCACACACAAAACTACAACACACCGTTTCGAAAGTTAACAAATCAACAACATGCCTCTCACCGCATCCGACCTCTGCAAGATCGTACTTGCTTTCTTCCTCCCGCCTGTCGGTGTCTTCCTCGAGCGCGGCTGCAATGCTGATTTCTTCATCAACATCCTGCTGACCATCCTGGGTTACATTCCCGTAAGTCTATCACCTCCTTGTGCCTCGCATGGTTACTAACACCACCAGGGAATCATCCACGCGCTGTACATCATTTTCAAATTTTAGCCGAACCGCCGCGACGAAGGCTTGTTTTCGGTCAACACCTCTTGACTGAGAAACGTATCAACGACGTTATCCACGATACCCTTTTCCTATTACCACGCCGTTTGCTTTTATGAGTTGGCCGGAGCGACTACCGCCGATTGCGATTGACCGCTGTAGCGGCCGCCACGGTTACCTGGCTGCTTGTGACATCGCCTCCCCGGCGGTGTCGCCGTTATCTGGCGGCGCCAGAGCACGTTGGACATTTATGACAGCACTGTAGCCAACAAACACTTCATGATGAATTAAGCTTTACTATCAAGACTTCGATGTACCTCGCTATTGTGAATACTCGATTGCTTCACCACATCATAGTGCTGTGGAGTAGTTCGTCCTTGGACATGCCCTCATTGCAACCTAGTCATTTGTCTAAGGATAGCTCTAGTGCGTCGCAGATTTACTGGACGCAATCGCGCCGATCTTTCGTGCTGGACTGCAATAGTTGTTGACCGCTGCCTCGTATCCCATTCTACAGAACCAGCATAGGTTGCGTTGTTGTCTCCTCGTGTACTGTAATGCTAGGCCCTGTTACTTTCGGAAAGGAAACTCATTCCTCAAAGGTGACGTTGATGACAACTAAAGAGGCTAATCCATCACAGACATGCCGGGCCGGTTCGTTTTTCGTCTATCGAATGTACCTGGACACCCGGTCGTGCATGATAGTTCTGACCGTCTCGATGACAGCCACGCTTTCAGGAATCGAAAGCGTCACAAACAACGGCTTCCGTTGCATCATCCACGCGTCTCACCGGCTCCGCCATTGGCCGTCCGCGCCGTTCGTCGACCTCTGCTTGCAAGGCGAAACAGCACATCAACACCCTCCTTAGCGCGCACATACACAGCATGCTCAGCCCTCCCAAGCCACCTCTCCAACCCAACATACCGGCCCCACCACCCCTTACTCTCCCTCTCCACCCACCCACTCTCAAATGACGCAAGCCACATGCGGTACATGAACACTTCGATGAACAACAACCACGCAAAGCCCAAAAGCGCGCAGCCAATGTAGAGTGTGATGAATGCAGCGAGAAGACTTTGCGCCAGGGGCGTGAAGGTGTAGGGTGGACGGGCCATGACGATGACGAAGCATATCATGCAGATGATTCCGAGGACGGCGGGGATGGGGAGGAGGATGATTATGGCCACACCGCCTTGGAGTGTCGGACCGCGGTTTAAACGTCGCGGGATGGGGGTGAAATGAGGGATGGGATCTGGGGAGGAGCGATTAGCTTGCTCTCTGAGCGGTACCGTTGCGAAGCTCGTTCTTGTGCGGTGGAGTAAGTGAGGGACACTCGTCGCTCAGATAAGAGATGTTTAGTGATCGAAGGGGCGACTGACCATACTTAACTGCTACTTGAGTATGAGGGTCAAGGACTTCAGCTACTGCGTGAAGCTCGCCACGACTAAGGTTTCTTGAGAGAGGACGCAGAGTGACCGGGCAGCAGTACGAAAGCTGGACCACACTGTCCCTGTCGGGGCTCTGAGATGGCCAGCGACGGAACAAGGCACCCCTGATCGAAGATGTGGGTGACAAGAGCGTTGGATTCTTTTCGATGATGAGATAGTGCGGAGCCTCGCCTGGCACGCTGCAGTCGGCTACTCGGTCTTCATCACGTTGAGCGTCAAGTAGAGCGACATGGTACACCAGTTCTGACAAACCTGCACACAGAAAGCTCGACTGTCCAGAGATACTGACCTCATTTTCACGCAGGCCAAGGATCTGCGCCCGCGGCACACTCCCCGTGGGCCCAGGTCCAAGTTCCAAGTCTAACCACCCAGCAGAGACTTTCATTACGGGCGTCAAAGACAACTCGCTCTTGCTTGGCTCGACTGGTATCCAGTCGTTGTTACCGCCAGCACCTGCACTTCTGCTATCACGCCACTTCGGCCCAGTGTTCCAGAACAACGAAACAGGCAGAGTATCGAAGCTAAGGATCATGACTCTCATGCGCTCTTCGCGCGTTGGTAGACTCATGATGCTGTCAGCATTGAAGTCGAGCAAGTTAGCAATGATGACATGCAGGTCCTCTGGCATCGTGGTTGAGCGGTGCGCTAGTTCGTTCCATGTGTCGACCAATTGCTTCAAGCGGTGCTCCGATCCAAGCTGCATCGTGAAATGGTCCAGCTCATCCAGGCCGCTTTGGCCCCGTTTCGAAAGGCCCTGAACGGGTGGGAGTGTGTGGATCCCGCCCGCAGCGTAGTTAGAACGAAGGTATCCGAGGTTGGACAATGCTCCGCCACCGACTTGATGGGCGGGTGGAACAGGCGGATCTTTACGGTACCTGCTCTTCCAGTCTTGATGCAGCGTATCCCACAAGATATTGTACAGCTCTGTGTACACAGCCCACTGTTCTTCGTCGACAGGGAAGCTCACAGCCAGCGCTTTGGTCGCCTTTGTCGGTCTTGGCCCATGGAGACACCACTCGTGTATTGGATCGTTGGGACAATCTTTGAACTGGAAGACGCACTCCCTTGCCAAGACGCCCTCTTGGAGTGTCCAGCTGCGTGTCATCCACGCTGAGCATACCACACGCGCCAGCGTCTCCAGTGCCGCGCCCGTGCCCGCCTCGCACTGCATCAGCTCTGCATCTAGCACGAGTTCTTGAACGGCTGCCGCATAGATGGATGCCATCTGGTTAATGGCTTTCTTGCGGAGAGGTTCGTGCTCTGGATGAACGGGAATGCAAAGCGTATCCATCCAGAACGACGGCGGCTGACGTTCAGGGTGGTGTACGAAACTCTGACGCGACCAGTCTATCTGCAGCGAGCCTATGTCGACCACGCCGCCCTCGTGATCGCGTGGAAGAGACAGCAGCTGCGTGTGTAGGCGTTGTACCTGACATGTCGGCAGAGCGTTGGCGAAGGGGTTGCCGAGTCCATCGAACCACACATGGGAAATGACGGTGTAGCGTGTTGAGATGGTGCGGGGCGTGACTTTCAAGTGAAGCGTTGGTTCGGCCGAGGTTGATGCAGCATCAGCGTGGATGCTGATGATGGGAACGCCGCCAGCGCGGATGATGTCGACGACATGGTTGTCGTCGACAGCGACAGGCGAGCACGAGCCTGAACACGTTCGCGTATGCGCTGTCTCGTACGCTTTTGTGTTCACGTTGTTGGCGACACAACAGAGACGGTCTCTACACGCGCGGTGCTCGTTTGGACGGTAATTGCGCCGGTCGAGAGTGCTGAGGTAGCGAAGGGTTCCAGGGGTGCATATTTGGCGCAATCGATGGAACTGATGGGGACACCAGCCCAGCTGCTGAAACCTGCATTCCAGAGCAGCGCCTTCTAAGGCAGTATCAGAGGGTGCGGGGGCTTCCCGCGGGCCACCCATCATCGTGCTAGTCTGCTGCTAATGCTGTTAGGTCCCGCTGCTAAGGTGGACGACATGTGGAGGTCTTGTTGGACCAGCGCTGAGTGCAAATGATGAATTGAGGTGAAACTATCTATTGAGCAGCAGGCTGCCCCTATATGGGCAGCAGAAGCAGGCAGAGAACTTGCTGTGTCCAAGACAGGCGGGCAAGACAAGCTGGCTGAAACCAAGGGATGTCATTGCACGATGTTTTCGACTCAGATAGGACGTTAAACCAATCAATCAACTGCACGATGCTTGGCGCGTCGGTTGCATTCTACGCAGCTTCCAAGCGCCCGCAAGCTCCACACCACGACGGTGCCACTTCACTTTTTGCGCCCACCTGCGCCTTCCCGCACACATGGCTTCTCCGGAGCCTAGCAACCCCAACGCATACCACGACCGCTTCTCGAGTCGCAAGACGCGACACCGCAGTCGCGAGCGATGAGCCTCACGTCGGCGCTCGCGCGCATCGAACTCGAGTACTTGAGCGACCAAGTCCGCCGGTGCGCAGACGTCGTGAAGGATCTCGACCACATTTCCACTCTCCAAGAGGATGGCATTGGCGGCGCCTTCGAGAAGAGCCTGCGAATCAAGAGCATGATCGATGAGCTCGAAATAGAGACACAGAACAAGCCTAGCGCCAAGATACTGGCCGCAATCGTTAGCAGCGAGTACAGGCTGTGGGTCCTCAATGCCGAGACGCCTCTCCGCCACAATCCGTTTCTCTCTCACTGGGTCGAGGCTGTACAGCGGCTAGAGGCAGCCACGCAGTCGCATACTGGGCAGCCTGCCACAGGCAATGTTTCGGCCGAGGACATCGCTGCGACTCGGCTTGAGATGATCAAGCGCTTGTTGGGGAGCGAGGAACCGGGGGGTCTCGCGACTGCAACGCCGCTGCAACTATACAATGCACGCTATTCTGGCACGCCCTTCGATGTACAGCCATACATACGCATGCTGGAGGAAGAAGGCATCTACGACCCCTCGTCCACACCATCGACCTCCAATGCCGCCTCCAATGCCGCCTTGCCAGAGGTTGCGCACCGCGACGTCGCCACCGCCGTCGAATCTACTCAAAACCCCACACTTCAAGAATGGAAAGCTACTCCAAGACGCACGTTTGAAGAGTTCAAAGTCGACCTTCAACTCCATCTGAACGTCTACCCCGATCACGTTGTCGACGCTCTCACCCACCTCCCCATTGCAATCCCTGCCCTCGACCTCCTCACAACCCTCATCACGAACGGCACGCTCGCGAAGCACAATATCGACTCTAAGCCAGTCGTTTTGGCCTATGTACAGCACGCACTTCGCCTGGTCGAATATATGGGGCAGCCACCTGACCCCAATACACGGGCTCCGCGTCAGACGGAGTGCGGTATTGAGACGGATGATGACCATGGCCGAGAGGCGCAGAGCAGGGCTATACGACTGTTGATACTGTTCATGAGGAACCTGATCAAGAAGGGGCTGGCTGATGTGGGCCCGAGCGGTGAATCAACGTTGTATTTCGATATTCAAGGGATATGTGTAAGGTATGTGTGGATGAAGGAGGTTAGGGCGTTCAGGACCTGGATTGATGAGGGAGAGACTACCGAGGAGGGAGAGGATGACGGCTGAGCGAGGATCGTCCGGAAGCACTTGATCGTGCTTTCACACTGCTTCCCGTACTTAGTCTCGGGCATCAACTTCCCCGCAGCTGTACTTTCAAGGGGCCTCCCCGGGAGGCCTGAGCCATCATATTGTTGTTAGCTGGAGCGGTTGGGACTCCATCGGTAGTGTCTGGAGTAGGCATTCTCGGAACCTCGGAACGAAACCACTACCAACCACTCTCACGCTGATTGCATACCAACATCGCAGACCTGCCACACACACACACACACACACACACACACACACACACACACACACACACACACACACACACACACACACACGAAGCGCAAGTGAACTTCTGGGGCTCTCATGTGAACACAATCTCAATGCCACTCCCGAAGGTGAGATTGAGGGAGGGTGGAAGTGGAGAGAGTCAGTGCAGGAGTAGCAGGGAGGAAGTCGCGGCAACGCAAGCGCGTGTCTTACTTGTAACGAAACGAGAAAGAACGGACCGCCAACAAAGACAGCAATGAAATAGTTTTCTACATCGTCATATCAAAAAACCATGTCCGAACTCCAGCGCTTTTCAGAATATCCTGAAGCCCAACACGTTCCCCCTTGGCGCCTTCCTAGCTTCTCGTCATCGTTCATTTCGCCTCGCTCTTTCCATTACCCAACCCTAAGCACTTCCCAGCATCTTCCAGCTCTGCCAATACGCGATCTTCCAACTCATTTACCTCACCCTTCTTTCTCCCTAACATCTCTACTTCGCGCTCATCAATAGCGACAACACGCTCTCTCAGCGCACTCTTCCTGCTAAGCCAGCTCTCAATATCCTCCTTGACGTTCTCTTTGTCCCAGTCCAGCAACGCGACTTCGTTGGCTTGAATGCCTAGCTTCGGTCCTTGTTTGCGCACTGTCTCGAGGACCGCGGATATCAATGCGAGCGAATGTGTCTCGCTCGCCACCGAAAGTGTGATCTTCTTGGCTGCCGATCGTGACGAGGCACTCGAGTTGATAGCGCTTGATGCGCGGCCGAGCTGTTCGGGGAACTGGTTGAGGAAGGAGGAGATCTCTGCCGCGATCGGCGGTCCAACGGAGAGGAGAAGGTTTAGACACAGAGGTAGAATGCCTTTTGTCCAGATGGAATGCAAGCGCGCTGGTGAGTCAAAGGGTCCCATGCCGTTGGAGCGTCGGTAGTAGTTCATCAAGTTCGCTGTGTTGATTTGCGAGAGGACACCTTCGACTGCCATAGTCTCGGCAAGCGCTTGAATTGCTGAGAGTGAGAGGAGGAAGAGCAGTGCAAGCTCGCCGTAGACAGGGTCGGCGACACCGTTGTGAGATACGGTGAGGCGATCGGACCAAGAGAAGAGGCTGGTAGCGTAACGGATAATGCTGCTGTTGGCGAAGAGGAGCGCAGCCTGAGTCTGCCATTTGGCCATCTCGGGAATAGCAATTATGCGTTGGAGGATGGCCGTGAGGAGAGCGAAGTCTGAGGGCGAGACAGTGGACGGGTCGGCATGCAGCTGGGTTGCTAGACTACGGAAGCCCTTTGCGATGGTGTCGGAAAGAATCTCGAGGAGGAGGGTGGAGCTCGATGTTTCGAGGGTCTTGTGGCTCGCAGGCATGGTGCCGCGGAAGCTGGAGCGGAAGTCGGCTTCTCCGTTCTGTTCCGTTTGTTCGATGAGGTGTGGTTGCAGAGCAAGATAGAGGATTCGCAGCTGGGAGCGATAGTAGTGGACTGCATCGCTACAGAATGCGTTGTCGAAGTCTGGAGTGGACGCCCGGATAGCGTTCCATACAGGAGCAAGTAGCTGTCGTGCCTCTGCTGTGTGGATCTTGGCTTCAACCAACTTCTTAAGTAGACCGAATGACAGATCAGCCCGGAGAACATTGAGCTGACCAAACAACTCCTCTGGCAAGTTGCTTTCCGCGTTAGCCTTCATTGACCTCCTGACAACACCGATGATGACCTGCACCAGTCGCTCATCTTTGCCTACAAAGTGGCTTAGTTCAAGTGCAAGCAGCTTCCAACTTTGCAATAGCTGAACCTGAGATTCGACCAAGCCCAGATTGTAGTTTGCTTTCTCAACCTCATTGACGAAGCCAGTACCTTCTCGAGGCCCTGCCCACCTGCTGTCGAAGTCGAGGAGCTGCTCGGCAAGCTCGACGTCATAGAAGAAGCTTCGGCCGAATGACTCAGGATACAATGCAGTTCGCTTGAAGTTGGCCAATGTGACACCAGGGAATTGTCGCTCAAGGTTCTGCCTAAGGTTACCGTGTAGTGAGACGTTGTAAGCTGGAAGCTGCAAAGCGTTGTCTTCGAGGTATGCCAGGGCTGGAACAACGTCTTTGAGCGGTGTGACATCACCAAACTGTCGTGAGCTGTGCAGGTACATTGCAAGCACCTCGCAGGCTAAGGATGCGAATTGGTTTTGGTATGAGCGTTGGAGAATCTCCGCATTCGATCTGGGATTTTTGAGCTGTCTGGTCATCCAGGACAGGAATTCGAGCAACTTGTGGATGAGATTCTTGTGCTTGCGCAGATCGCCCATCGCCCAGGACCAGTTGTTCTGAGCTGACGTGATGAACTCGAGCATTGCTGTGTATAAGGGCCAGGAGAGACTTGCAGTGCTGGAAGTCGGCAGACTCATGTTAGAAACAGATTCTATCGCCCATGTGAGAAGTGCCTTGTGGCCTGATACAGCCGCGGAATTGGACTTCGTCCGTAGTGACTCCTTTGGCGTGTTGCCAGTTAGCAGGTAAAGCGAGAACCACTGCTGTTTGCATGTGACCACAGCAGAGAGTAAGTTCCACACGTCCGTCTGAATGTCGACTATCCTGAGTGGTTCGTCAAGCTCGGAAAGGACACTCAAGAAGTTCTTCGCGGTGCGAGGGCCGAGATGACCAAGCAGAGATGGTGGCTCTTGCTGGTCAGCCGAGCCGTTAGACTCTTGTGACTCTGTAACTCGAACAGCGCCTCTGACAAGAGTTTCCAACAGCCGCACTACAGGAGACTTCCATCTATCGCTAGTAGCGTATAGGCGCGCAAGTAGTGGTGTGGCCTTGAACAGTTGTTGCTCCAGGTGCGTCCATGATTTGTTCAGTAGCAAGGCTACTCGCACTAAAGTACTGGCCAAAAGCAAGGTAGATTCGGTCTGTTGCTTCCAGAGCGCTGCGGAGCTGGTGAGCAAAGTCGAACCATCAGAACCAGCTCCAATGACTAGTGACGCCAGAATAGGATTTGTCGGCAGGTTGCTCTCAGACTTGGTCAGATACAACTGGGTGATGTATTCTGCGATAGGCGCAACAAGCTTTGTGAGCTTGGCGGACAGTTGTGGCGCATCGTCCACACCGTGAGCGAGCTTCAAGATTTTAGTAAACACGTCGCAGATCGCGATGTTTATCTCTGGGCGGTGATCCGGACGTGTGTACTTCCAGCTCAGCGAGCTTTCGTAGATGCTAGCAAGCGTGCGGCCGTATGTGAAAAGCGTGGTACTCATGATCTTGTCAGAAGTGCCACTTTCTGCCACATTAGAAGCATTGAAACGGCTGAGAGCTTTGCTCGGGTTCTTGCGAGCGACAGAACAGTCGACAGCATCCGTCACTAGCCTATCATACAGCCGTATGCAGCCAATGAGGAAGTCGTATCGACCAAGAACCATCTCAGTGCCAATGAGAATGGCGGCAAGGCTGCCACCGTTGCCGTCTCCTTCGAGCAATCGGCTTCGTGCCAGAAAAGGCCAGACTCTGCTCGGTGCGATGAGCACAAGAGCCTCGAGAAAGTGGGTGCAGTTCACAAGTAGCTCAAGCGAGGCTTCATTGCCTGGCTCTTGGCACAGCCGGAGCAGTTCCTCCTCAAAAACAGCTAGCACGATGTTGACAGTGTCTTGGGTGCCGTCTGTATTGATGCTCAGTGCTTCTAGCAATTCAACTGAGCAGACGCCCTCAGATGACTGGAGTGAGGAGTGCAACAGGTCTGCAAAGAGGCCGACTATCTCGACAGCGTTCTCTCTTGAGGCAGGCTCTTGAGTGGTGTATTCGACCCTACCGCTTCCACTAGGGTACGATGAGAGCAGTTGAACCAGGTATGTCAGGGTCGAGTGCTGATAGTGCCAGACCGCCACGTATGGTTGTTCACTGTCATCGACAATGATACCCTCTGTACCGGCAGGGATGGTCATGAGACCTTCACTGCGTGCCGTGCTTGAGGAGGTCAACAGGCGGCGCTGACTTTGGAAGCTTGATATTGATCCGGAGGAGAACAGAGGCAGATCTGCAGTAAGCTCGACCCAGTTCGCGTTCTCTTCTTCACGTGTCAGCGCGTACCCTGCAAACCCAATCGGCAGTCGTTGCATTAGCTGATTGGTCTCCGTAAGCTTTTCGACGAAGGTTGGTAGTCCATTCTGGACTGTCTTGTCGCCACGGGTGAGCACACTGAAAAACTTCAGGAAAGGCGTCGACTCGTAAGGGTAGCGAAGGCGCGCTTCATTCAGAAGAAGTGGCCTCAGGACGTCTTCGTCTTCCAGGAAGAACGAGACGACAGGATCGGCGTGGTGTAGAGTATCTTTGCCAGCCCAGGCACGGAACGATCTGTCACCTCCAAGGATCGAGTACGCTGTAACGATAAGGTCCGGGCTGTAGACGACAACTTCACTGCCGAGTGCAGCGCGAAGGAGTTGCAGGAATGACAATCGAAGTCTATCGCGCGATATCTGATCAACTGAGGTGCCGAACGCTGATAGACCAGTGTCAACCAGTTGATCTATGATGGCCATAACACCGGCCGCTGAACTAGCCTCGGCGAGTTCCTGGTATGGAATCTTGCCGTCAAAGAGCTCAGAACCTTCAAGGCGACCGATAATCATGGCTGACTCTTCAATCGCAGACGGTTCAGGAAGGGGCCTTCGTGATGCGTCGGGCGACTCGAGTAAATGCTCGCGTTCCTGCTCTTCGAGAGTCGCCCTGTTGTTGAGCCTCCAGGTCAAGATTGCCCAAGCAAACATTGGCGGTGTTGCAGGACTTGGACCTAAGATTCGAGCTTCGCCGAAGAGATTGGTGATGGTCTCCACAACGCCGGTGTTGAGGATGTAGGACGATGTTTCCCAGTTCTTGCAGTCATCTGAGTCAAGGTCATTCACAATGAGGTCGATCTTCAAAATCGACAAGGAGACGAGTGAGGTCAGCAATTGGATGACGGGTACCAGTGGCTCTTGGCGGGGTGTGACAACTGGAAATTCCCTGAAGAAACCACGTGTGTTGAAAGTGGTGAGCCAGTCCTCGACGGTAGCAGCAGGTACAAAGCCCTTTGTCACCACATCAGCATGCACATGCGCTAGATGCAGTAGATGCAGTAGCTCCACAGTCTGCGCCGTCACCCATTTTTCCGATGCAGCCTCGATGATTGACTCGGCTACATCCCATGAGTAACCTCCATCGATGGTTTCACACCTCTTCTTCACAGCCTGCAAACATTGGTCTAACGCTGTCGCGGGACCGCCAGCTTGCGCCGTTGCAATCTTCTGGCCGAGCTCTTCGATCCATCCAGCACCTACTGTGTGGTAATCGTTGCCGTAGATGGTCTGGCTGCGCAGCTGTGGTGCAGCGCCCCACGAGATGAGAAGCTGACTGATGCGGATGATAGAGGCGCATGTGGAATGGTAGATTTCGACGATGCGTAATCGACGCTGGTCTTGGGTATCGAATTGTGTGGATCTTCCGGCGAGGGGTGTCGTGAGGATGGACGAGTTTGGGACGAATGTAGATGCGCTAAAGTTGGCAAGACCAGCAGCATCCTGCACGCTCAAAGCCTCCTCTTCTGTCAGCCCACTCAGCAGCTGAACAGTCGACCTGCTCTGCCATTCTTGCGCGACCAGCTGCAGCGCTGCATACTCTGATATCTGCGCCTCCTTCGACAACCACAGACTATCCTCCTTGATCTCGTCTAGGTTGTAATGACCATTCTGGGTGGGCGTTACGCTGATTGGTGCGGTTTTCGATTCAAACCTGCTCTTCTCTTGCGGCGATGGCTCTGCGAACGGTTTCCAGGGTCGGCTGAGGATCTCAACGTTCTCTTTCGCGGTAAGGAAGTCGCGCAATGCTTCGCTTCTCGACGCGGTTTCGGGTTCGCAAAGGGCGCGGTAAGCGATATCCCAGGTCCTGCATATACGAATGAGTATTTCTGATACAGGTTCCGTTACGGTAAACATACACAAGCTGCTGCTCGCCCTTGAAGCACTTGGACAGGTCGAATTCGGTCGATTGAATGGGAGCCATGGTAGCGCTGCGGTGCGCTGGGTGAGAGACAGCTAGCCAAAGGCCATTAAGGCGGGCGGAGTGCGTGGGCGGGGTGGAGCCGAAATGTTTGGACGAGTGAATGTCGCGCAGAGCTTCGCGCTTTGATGCGAGTTTGGCGGAGCAGCCACAGCAGCCACAGTTTGTGGCGCATGTGCATCGGCGAATGAGAGCTCAAAGCACCGATGCACTTCCGCCCGCCCTCCGCAATGAGAGCTCAATAAATCAACTGAGTCACTTCACGCCTACGCCGCTTTGCTCCCCAAAGGCTCCTTTCTTCTCATACAAGTTGTGTCGCATACGCATACTGGAGCTTAAAGACTAGCATTGAGCTCTATTACTCTCGTTTGAAGAGTCATCGATCGCCTGATCACTTTACTGGACCTTAGAACGGTATTCAGTAATAAAGGACAGAGCAATTGGGAACCACAAGTATCTCAACACTTCAGACGACAAGTCCCCATTGCAAGAAGCTCGTCACCTGTCTGCGCCCCCAACATGCCTTCCCTCGAGCTCATCGATCACTCACCCCGCCATCCGAACCCCTCCCCACCAATACCGACCGCCTCCAATGTCATTCTGATTGACAACTACGACTCCTTCACCTGGAACGTATACCAGTACCTCGTCTTCGAAGGCGCAACCGTCACAGTATACCGCAACGACGAAATCTCCCTTGACGACCTTATCGCGAAGAACCCCACACAATTAGTGGTTAGCCCTGGACCAGGACACCCTACCAAAGATGCCGGCATCAGCAACGCCGCAATCAAGCATTTCGCCGGCAAGATTCCCATTTTTGGCGTGTGCATGGGTGAACAGTGCATCTACTTCACCTTCGGCGGCACAGTGGATGTGACTGGTCAGATCTTGCATGGAAAGACTTCACCTCTCACCCACGATGGCAAGGGCGTCTATGCCGGTGTCACTCAGAAGGTTCCAGTCACAAGATATCACTCGCTCGCTGGTACACACAACACGCTACCAGAATGTCTGGAAGTTACCTCCACGATCCCCGCGAACCCTGACTCAGATGTCAAGGAGGTCATCATGGGTGTGCGCCACAAGGAGTACGTAATCGAGGGCGTGCAGTTCCATCCCGAGAGTATCTTGACAGAAGACGGACGTATAATGTTCAGGAACTTCCTTCAAATGCAGGGTGGAACTTGGGCAGAGAATGAAAGGCTGCAGAAGGAGGCACACGCGAAAGCAATCGGTGCTGAGACAAATGGTGCTACCAACGGTGCGAAGAAGGACAAACAGACATCTATCCTCGAGAAGATCTATGCGCACCGTAAGGCGGCTGTTGCCGAGCAGAAAAAGATCCCGTCCCAAAGACCGAGCGATCTACAGGCTTCGTATGATCTGAACCTTGCACCGCCGCAGATCAACTTCCCAGAGCGCTTGCGCCAGTCGCCGTACCGACTCTCGCTCATGGCTGAGATCAAGCGCGCATCACCATCGAAGGGCATAATCTCTCTGTCCACCTGCGCACCGGCACAGGCCAGGACATATGCGAAGGCAGGAGCTAGCACGATCTCTGTCTTGACGGAGCCTGAGTGGTTCAAGGGTAGCATAGATGATCTCAAGGCTGTCCGTCAAGGTCTTGAGGGCATGTCAAACCGGCCTGCAGTTCTCCGTAAGGAGTTCATCTTTGATGAGTACCAGATTCTGGAGGCAAGATTGGCGGGCGCGGACACAGTGCTCCTGATTGTGAAGATGTTGGACCAGGGACTCCTGGAGAGACTCTACAAGTATTCTCAATCACTTGGCATGGAGCCTTTGGTTGAGGTCAACAACGTTGAGGAAATGGAGATCGCAGTGAAGCTTGGGTCAAAGGTTATCGGTGTCAACAACCGCAACCTCGTCAACTTCGAGGTCGACATGGACACCACTAGCCGCCTTATGAGCATGGTCACGAAGGACATCATTGTGTGCGCGCTAAGTGGTATCGCTGGCCCCAAGGATGTCGAGCCTTACGTAGAGAACGGCGTTGGCGCAGTCCTGGTCGGTGAGGCGCTCATGCGAGCGTCGAACACGGCCGACTTCATCGTGGAGCTTCTTGGTGGCACAATAGTAAAGCCTACCCGGATTTCATCAACACCGATGGTCAAGATCTGTGGAACGCGCAGTGCTGAGGCTGCAAAAGCAGCCGTCGAAGCAGGAGCTGACTTGATTGGCATGATACTGGCTATCGGCACTAAGCGCACTGTTTCTGCTGAAACAGCCCTGGCTATATCAGAAACAGTCCACAAGACAAAGAAGCCGCAGGTGGTGAAGTCCGGGTTGTTAGCAGATGCCAAGTTTGCCACGGACTACTTCGACCACGCCGCACAACGACTCGTATCCGTCAACGACCGAGCGCTCCTCGTCGGTGTGTTCCGTAATCAGTCACTAGAGTACGTCCTTGAGCAGCAGCGATTACTCAACCTCGATATCGTACAACTCCACGGTCAAGAACCTGTAGAGTGGACGAAGCTCATCCCAGTGCCAGTCATCAAGGCCTTCAACCCGCATGACCACGGTATTGGAAGTCGCGGTCACCACGCCTTGCCTCTCCTTGACGCGGGCTCAGGTGGGTCTGGCAAACAGCTGGATCTGTCAGATGTCAAGGGAGTCCTCGCAAAGGATGAGGGTCTGAAGGTCATCTTTGCAGGTGGCTTGACTGCTGATAACGTGCAATCCATGCTGGGTGGTCTTGACGAGTACCGAGACCGGGTCAAGGCGGTGGACGTGAGCAGCGGTGTAGAAGGGGACGATGGGCAGCAGAGCTTGGACAAGATTCGAGCCTTCATCAAGGCGGCGAAGAGCTAGACGGTAGGATAGACATCCGAATCACTGGCCTGCGCACAGTACCGGACTGGTGCAGAAGCAACTACACTACGTTTCCCCTTCCCCTTCCGTCGATGTCCACCACACCTATACATTGTACCCAAGAGATTTATCCACACCGATCGATGAATCCCAACAACAGATAAAT
Organism: Macroventuria anomochaeta; assembly: GCF_010093625.1. Lineage (NCBI taxonomy): Eukaryota > Fungi > Ascomycota > Dothideomycetes > Pleosporales > Didymellaceae > Macroventuria > Macroventuria anomochaeta. The sequence continues at coordinate 140,218 of NW_022985412.1, read as the reverse complement.
GCGCGATAGAGGAAGAGATCTATGACAGTGACGGACGACCGGGGGTGGTTGCTCTCCGCTCTTTTACCTGTAATTCTGTTTGCACAGTTGGACCGACAGCTATCTCACCTTGACAGCGGTCTGCCACCAAAAGGTAAAGCATACTGATGACTGCAGGATCTGTACTGTCATATAGGCCGAATCCCCACGTTTCTGACACCGCCCCAGACTTCGTCATTCCTACACTAACTGCAATTAGACCACAACCACAATCCCAATATTCTCGGCCCCTGGATCCATTCACCAACAGCATCCTCAGGGGTAACTCGAACTCCATCCGTCATGGGTACGCTCAAGAACCTCGTGATAGCTGTGACTGGCACCCTTTCAGCCGACAACTCCCAGCTCAAGAAGTGGATCGAAACCAACGGCGGTCGTTACTCTCTTAACGTACGCAGAGGCGTCACACACCTCATCGCCGGCAAGGACGCATGGAAAAACGCGTCCGACGCAGTACAAGCAGCAGTCAAAGCTGGAGCATTCGTCGTCACTTATGATTGGCTCGAAGACAGTCTGCAGAAGAGAAGGAAGCTTGCAGAGACGAGATACACGTGGGAGTATCTGTGGCAGGGGAGGAAGAGAAGGAGGGAGATGAGGAAGCTGGGTCCACTGATCGATGCGAAGAAGTTCAACAATGGTTGTGAAGAAGCGAAGAAGGCTACGGGTACAGGTACGTCCAAGTCCCGGTCCCACGCAGTCATTCGCAAGCCCAGAGTCTCCAAGAGCTTCTTCTTTGCGGATGTGGTCAACGTGCCATTCGTGTCTGCCGCGGACGATCTGAAGCACAAAAGGGAAGAGCGAGAAGCAGCGAAGGCGAAGAACGCTGAGGAGACAGCGGCGAAGAAGACCGAGACTGCTAAAACTGATCGCGCCACCTCCTCCGCGCCTTCCTTGGCTCAGTGTTCAACTTCGAATGCCGAGAACCTCTCATCTCCCTCATCGGCATCGTCACACGCTCTTAGTACCACATCCTACCAGCCCGCATCTTCTGCCACTGGAGCCCCAGCTAAGAAACCTCCCCTCAAAGATCTGTACCACTACTACCTCGACACCACTGGCTTCGAGTACAAGATCATACTCACCCGCTGCAACCTCCGCGCGAATCAGATCACAAGATACCGACTCAGTATCCTCGAGAGCCACACTAAGCCACACGTATACTGCACCTTTGTCGAGTACTTTCCGCCAGGCGGAAACGCTGCAGGCTCAGGAGATGGCGCATGCATCCAAGCACTTTTCGACTTCAACAAAACCTTCTATGAAGACGCTGCACCAGGCTTGGATACGCCTGACACATCCATGCACATCGATGAAGGACTCCAAGCTGTCACATCACAAACTCCTCTCCCGCTTCCACAGCAAGGTCTCTACAACCACCCCGAAGCAGCACGTCTCCGCTCCCTCCTCTACACACCCCCATCCATGCCCTCCGCCACCCTTCCCTACAGAAACCTCATCGTACCCATGAAATCCACCTTCGCCACCGCCTGGCGCGCCTTCCGCCACGCCTTCCGCGACCTGACCCTGCTATCCTGGGAAGAACGTTTCGACATCACCAAGATTCTCTACAAATCTCGCGCCCAGCACTTCGGTATCGAGCCCTTCCTCTACGTGCGTCCGAAGGAAGGCCTACCGCTCGGTCTGCGGGTTCAAGAAGCTGGGTTGTTTCAGAACCAGACACTGCCGCGCATGGACAAGGAGGGAAATATCACGTCCGAAGCGGCAGGAGAGCGGATGGGCGTGGTGGAGAACGAGAACGACGACAACTACACGTATAACGCGTTCAATCTACCTGCGCTCTCACACCCCTCCGGCCAAGGCATAATCGGCACAGCCGTGCAGAACGACATCGACGTCGCCCGCAAGACAGCAGAAAAGGCGAAGCTGCTCGCCGAGGAAGCAGAGGAAGCCAGGCTGAGGAAATTAGGACTCGCTCGCAAGGCGGAGAAGAAGCCGAACTACTCGCGCCCGCTGTTCAATGGCATTACGGGACGGCCTACGACGGATGCTTGGGGGCGGTATAAGACGAGTGAGGGAGGGGTGGGTGGTAGCGGTGGGAGTGGGTTGGCTGGAGGGGGGGGGGGTGAAGAAGAGAAGGCCGTTTCCGTCGGAGAGGAAGGCAATGTGTGAGTGACATGGTCGTGGGTGAGGGGGATATGAGGGTTATGTGGTATTGGGAACGGGATGGAAAGAGGGTTTTGGCGTCACGGCATGTGTGTAGGCAGATATCTGGACTTACAGATATCAAGCATATACGAGGCGGCGTACCTCGTAACGTGGAGTTGGCCGAATTTTGACATTCATCTGTAACATATCTATGACCATTCTATCCGAGTAACCGAAAGGCATCCCCATGGGAAGCAGTCTTCTTTTCTATTATGGTTTCCTGTTTCTCCATCCTGGCAAGCACGCAGTTCGTAATCGCAATTATCATTACCATATACTTGGCCAAGCCCGCATGTCATCCATCACGTGTGGTCGTCCCATACAAGCCTGCACGCCAATGTTGACAGCAGTGCAGCCTAACAAGACCCCGGAGGCACTCGAGTATTCCAACATTCCAGCATGAAATCTTTGTCAATCCTTCAATCCTCCACCACAGTCCATTCCTCCCCATCCTCAGAAACCGTGGGCGTCGCACCTCCAACAAGATCGACATAGGTAGCATGCTGTACATCAGACTCATACTCGGAGTCGGTCTCGGTAGCGTATCTGTACCGCGGTTCGACATCATCGCCAGGCTGATTGCCTTGCTCTGCATGCATGACCTTGCGCTCCTGCTGGAGGTCCTCAGAGATGGGCGTCAGTGGTGAAATGAAGCGGGCGCCGATCTTGGAGGCCGGCTTGGCAACGGAAGCTATGATTGCTTCGCTATGAGCGGAGGGGACTTGGGTCTTGGAAGTCGGTTCTGGGAAGGATTCAATATCCTGGATCATGAGGTACAGCTCCTTCGTGGCACGGCAGAAGCTGCGCAAAGTCTCTTTTGTCGCTACTTCAGGGTCGAGGAACGCAAGAGCTTGGATAGCGTGGAAAACGCAGAACCCTAGACCGACCGGGAGCAGAATTTGATCGAACTCCGAGATAATATACTCGAGTTGGTAGTGCAATAGCGCATACAGAGCCGTGTTGATGATGAGCCCAAGGGCGAGCTTCTCATCATGTTGCAGGTAAGCAATGTTATTGCAGATGCGCATCCAAGCACGTGCAAGCCTTGCGGACAGGGGCAACTTGGCCTTTGACTGGGGTCGAGGTCGGGAGAGGAGTACTGCGAGCAGGAAGAAATTTCCGAGTAAAGGTTGCAAGAGAGACAGGAGGCTGATCATGTAGCCGTTGACGCGAAAGATCCTTTCAAATGGATACGACCACTTGAATACCTCCTTGCTCGCTTTAACGACAGCCTCATCTATTGTCTTCCGGTCAGTAGCTGAGGCGGACAGCCCTGAGTAGATCAAACGACAGTGGGCACGTCCTTCGCAATCCAACCCGAAACCGAAAGGCATCTCGGCAGGTACTTCAGAACGCTTTGCTATGTTGTTGTTTGCTTCCACAACGATGGGCTTTGCAGCAAGTCGAGGGTTCATACCGTGCAACTTGCAACGTAGCAGCGTGGCCTTGTATTGAAACAGCCTCAAAGCCTTCTCAGCAGCCCGTCGGATATTATTCGCCGTTGTCCAGAGCCTGGAGGTATTCGGAGCGTACAGCTGGGGCGTGTACAGCAGCCTATCGCAGTTGTCGGTTGCCCAGTCCATGGTCTGGTTTCGAACATCTGAAAATTGGGTGAAGTCGACGCCAAGAAACATATTGTCTGCCTTGTACAGGCCACGAGCAAGGCAGTGTTCGTAGCTCTCCATGTAGCATCGATCCAGCGTGGTACTCAGGAGGTTGTCAAGCCTGTTGTGCAGAATCTGTTCGCTGACCAAGTCGCTCACTGCAGCTTGTAGCTGGACTTCAGCTCGATGGAGCCGAGGCCCAGTGTAGCCGTTGACAAGGCGCAGTCCCAGGTCTACACCGAGGAGCTGGAAGAGCAGGTATGACACGCAAGCGACAAGAGTTAAGAACTGTGGTTGCGAGCGTTGGGCCTTGGTGCGGATCGAGCCGATTTTCTTCGTCATTGAGGATTCAGCGTCCTTGGAAGGCGTCACGGACGGCTCTGAATCGTTTTCCTCGATTTGGTTGTTGAGGGCCTCCCGGGTCGGGTCGGCAGCATGCTTCTCGGAACGATCCTGGGCGGTCTTCGAGGCAGCGCGGAGTTCTTCAGATGTGGTAGCAGAGGCGTCGATATTCTCGACTAGGGTATCAGGGATAGGCGAATCCATTGTGGCCAGGTGGTGCTCCATCTCAGGTATCGAGCTGGTCAAGCGTGGAGGTGAGGGCGAGCGTAGCTTCTTCCGCCACAGCATGTTGTTGAGTGATGTTTGTGCCGTGACAGTTGTAGGAGTGCAGTTGGTAGCCGAGAATGGTGTCAGTGTGTTTCTGCAAAATTGGGGGAGATGCCCAGTCGGTGGAGTGTATTGAGGGTCTCTTCGGTACCGTACGCGGTGGACCACTCACCGGCGTGGGGATCAGGTTGACGCAAGTTCGAGCGGGGTGAAGTGAAAGCTGCTCAAGGCAAACACATTGTTTGCGGGGGTCTGCAACCCCGCATGAGTAGAGGAAGCTGCATGCGACTGCCCGTGACCGTTTGCTGCTGCCTTGTCGAGCGCGAAAGTAACACGTTCGAAACGTGACATGTGTAATATGGGATGTGGAGCCTCTTGATGTAGAGATCATGGTGGAAGGCTCGAAAGTATACCTTGATTAAGTCTTGCTTCGTGTTGAACGATTTCGAGATGCTCGTCCGATGTCTTCGATATCGCCAACCGCGACATCCACATCCTCAGCCTTCACCTCATTGACCTCAGCAACAACTGTCTCTTCCTTCACTGTTTCCTCTCCATCAGGCTCGACTTTGACAACAGACTCCTTCTTGATCTTCTTCTTGACACCAACCACCGCACTCGGACATAGGCCTCTTTCGCTCAACTTACAATCCCCACACTTCCTCCCCACCGGCAGACAGATCGTCTGTCCAAACCCTACCAGCAGATTATTGATATCGTGCCACTTGTCCTTTGGCAGCCAGCTCTCCAGTGCCGCTCGTGTCTGTTCTGGGTTCTGTGTCGTATGCCAGCCCCATAGGTTCGTGATGCGGTGCACATGCACGTCGACGCCGATACCTTCGTCGCGGCCCCATGCTGCGCTGAGTGTGAGGTATGCCATCTTGGGGCCGACTCCCGGGAGTGAGACGAGCCCGGCTACTGTGTCGGGGATGTCGGAGGCGAACTTGTCGCGCAGGATTTCGGCAGTTTGTTTGATGTATTTGGTTTTGAGGTTGTGAAAACCGACTTTGTTGATGAAACCATTGAGCTCGGCAGGTTCGATTGCGAGAACGGATTCGAGATTGAAGCCCTGATCGTGTTAGCAATTGTTGGGATCTATATGAGTAGGAGACCTTACGCCTGGCATTCGTTCTTGCATGCCTCGCATAGCGACAGCTGTGACTGTGTCCTTTGTCTGACTGCTCAACATAAGCGCTACGAGTGTCTGAAAGCGCTGATCGCGCGGACTCCTTTGCTTGTCTGCCAGACTTTCGCAACCCATTGTGTCCACCGGCGCGAGGTTCTCGTTGCGCATCTCTCGTGTCAGAGCATATATCTCCTCCCAATTGGGCGGCGGCTCGATTTTGACACTCCCACCTGCGCCATTGATCTTCTTCGCAGGTACGCGACGCGCTTTCTTTGGCTTTGCTTCCTTCTTCGGCGACGTGGTGCTTGTCAAAGATACCTCCTTGCTCTCGTGCTTGACTTTCACCGGTGTATCTCGTACAGTCTTCCTTCTCTTAGGCGGAGGAGTCGCGAAGTCGCCATCTGAGCCTGCATCCGTCGGCACAGAGCTCAATTCGGAGTCTGAAGCGTCGTGGACGGGTGGGTTCGCGCCGGAGCGGGTCTGACGTAGTGTTCGGCTTGCGGCGAGGATGCGCGATGTATCGCGTGATATCCGGGAGGTGCGCATATTGTTGAAGGCCAATTGAACCCTATAGATTGAAGTTGAGGTCCTTCAACACGTCGGCGCTTGAACGCAAGTATGCAGGAGTGTCGATGCGCAGCATAGACAGTAATGTCGTCAGTGTCATTCGTCAAAAAGTGGCCAGCCAATGAGAGCGCATGGAGGCCGAATGCGAAAACACATGTAAGCTGTGAAGGAATGTGGTAGATATATCCCAACGATGCAGCTCTGATGCTTCATCGAGGAGAAAATTTGCTTATGTCACTCCTTGACTGAAGAGTAAAATCTTTTCGAATACAATCCTGGCAAATATGCGACTTTTTCATGACTGCATGGACGACCGACGCGCCAAGCTGTTGTGCATAGTAATAGTATTGATATGATAGTCTTGATACTTGGACTGTTATCCAGATAGCACGCACCAAGATGTGCGTACTACCCAAGCACTTATGCAAGACGGCCGATAATCCTCACTCATTGGTTACCTTCCAAGCCTACATCTGTAATTGAGCCGCTCATTTGTCCGGCAGTACGTATCTCCTTTCAACACTCATCTCTCTGTCGGCCTCATCCTCTCCCTCAAATCTGAGACGAACCAGGTTGTCCTTGCCATCCGTACTTGCATCCTTGTCATCCTTCTCCTTCTTGACCCTCTCGGCAACCCAGTTGGCAACAACTTCCGCCTTGTAGAAAGTTGTCGTACTAGGGTAGAGCGCCAACACGCCCCTCTTCTTCGGTAAGTCCGGAAGCGTGGTGTTGGCAGATGGTGGTGGGATAGGAACGAGATGGGCGACGGAGGCGCGATATGGCTGGCTCGGTGTCGGTGGATCTGGGTCTGCATCGATGATCTCGTAACGGCGCTGCTTGCCGTCGCCGATAACGCTGGTAACACGGCAAAGTATGCCCTCGCCCTCCTGGTTGATACGGTGCTTGCTGTTGCGGTAGAGCACTTCGGTGTTGGGCGACAGACGTCGAGGCGGGTGGTCTGGTAGGCATGTCAGTCACGAAGCTGTAGTCGGTGAATGGACATGAGAGCAGAGAAGAGATAGAGACATGAGCTGAAAGACATGGTTCTGAAATGAACTACCTCACCAGACTAAGAAGCTAGGAGCGTGTCAAACAGAGGTATGAGGAATGCCAAAGCGGGTATCGTTGCCGTCTAGTGTAACGCCGGAACATAGTAGAAGGGTACGATCTGCTCGCTCAACGAGCAAAACCCCTCTTTGTAGCGCTGGAAGAAGATCTGGGAATAGAAGAGCGACCCTTCTTACCCTTACCATTGTCGTCGTCCTCGGCTTTCACGCTTCCTTCGCGTCCAATAGGTACCGACCCTGCCCTGCTACTCGTCGATTTCGCAATGAGCTTATCTTTTTGGCTGATAACGACTTTGGGGCTTGGTCCAGGGCTATCGGCTGCGATGCTGTCCCGGTCGTCGAGGCTGTCGGTGACTTTGCGTTTGCCTTGTCGGTCCCGCTGCGACTTGCCGTGACCGACACTTGTTGCGCGTGATGCAGATGTGGGTGTGTCGTCTGAGCTTCTAAGTGCGGACAGAATCCCTATCTGTGTAGAAATGTCGTTGTCGCCGCTGAGGAGGCCTATCGTCTCATTGTCCAGTCGTATAAGCTCACGCAGGTTGGTCTCGAGTTCATCGTCGATTCTGTCCGAAGGCTGGGCTCCACGAGCTAAATGATCAGTACAGGTCATATTGTATGGCAAGCAAAGTTGGACAAACCTAGTCGAGCGTTTTGGGCTGTCTCCAGGTCCAGTATCTTCTTACGAACAGCTTCTGCTTGTGCCTACAATCAATGTCAGAAGCAGCCCAACGAATTGCAGACATCCGGCATCAACAGTATATGCTGACGATGGGTTTTTAGGACGTTCATTCGACCGCTGGCGGCGATGCGTTCCAGCAACCGCTTACCATCACTGGTGCCATTCGCCGGTCGATGCGTTTGGTCATCCATTTAATCTTGCCCCACAGCTTATGGTCCTCTTGCGATACCACAGGGTTAGAAGCTTTTCCACAATACCCGTCTGTATCCTTCAAACGCCTCAACTCCATGGCAGACATGGTGTGATGATATGGATAACAATGCGGAAATGGGTGCGTAAGAGTATGCTTACCATGAGTTGGTCGATGTGGCGTGCATCAGACTTGATCTGGTTCCAAAGAGATCTTTCCTCGTCGTACTCATCCTTCATCTGCCCACCACGGGGCCTACTGCGTGCTGCCATATTGAAGGAAGGTGCACCCTAATGTTTCCCTAGCTCTTGCTGCCAGTCCGACGTGCGGCCACTACCTCGGGGCTTGATTGCCTTCGCGCATCAGTAGGGGTTTGGGAGGAATAGAGAGGGGAAAGAGAAGAAGGAGAATGATAATGCAAGTGGTGCGGAGGTCAGCGAACACAGGGCACCGAGGCACTAAGCGATTGGAAGGGGGATAGTGGATGGAGTGGGACGCAGCTTAATTGAACCTACTGCCGATCTGGTGATGCGGATGTGGAGCCTCCGTTGTGGCTGGTATGGACCCCACCAAGACTCCCTTGGAGCTCTGACGTTGCGGTGTCTTTCATCACCACAATACAGCCAGGAGCTCCTAAAGATGCGTGTACCTTTGATCAGATTGCAATGCGGTACGACAATTGTCCCAAAATATAAGGGACAATCCATATACTGACTACCTCCAGGCGTGAACAGTTACGACTGGGGTGCGCTGCCCCGCGCTTGATGTTTACCCAGCGACATGCTGAAGCTCTCCAGGAAAGGTCGGCAAGGACTCTGCTGCCGCCAAGTTCCACGCCGCCACAGCTTCAGAGGACTTCGACATTCAAGAAGACAAACCATACGCTGAGGTAGATTTCTCCCGAAATACCGAGCAAAACGAGGTGCTGACATCCTCCTAGCTATGGATGGGCACACATCCCTCCCTTCCTTCGAAGGACCTTGAGACCCAGCGCTCGCTCCTCGAACTCGTGCAAGAGAATCAATCTCTCCTCTCCGCAGATATCGCCGAGCGCTACGAGAACAAGCTACCCTTCCTCTTCAAGGTCCTGTCTATTGGCAAGGCGTTGAGCATCCAGGCACACCCAAACAAGAAGCTTGCAGAGCAATTACACAAGAGAGACTCGAAAAACTACCCAGGTCAGACACGCGAATGCTGCCCAGATCACCCAGGCTGACATCACAATCAAGATGACAACCACAAGCCCGAGATGACCATCGCTGTCACACCCTTTGACGGACTGTGCGGCTTCCGACCCCTCGGTGAGATCGCGCATTTCTTCCAGAATATCCCGTCGCTGCGAAAGCTAGTCGGCGAAGAGGAGGCCAAGAACTTTGAGAACACAGTCAAGGGCAAGGAGACATCTGACAAAGAGGAGGATGTCAAGGCCAACAAGAAGGCTCTCCAGTCGGCGTTTACTAAGGTCATGAACACGGACAAGGACGCTCTCGCCTCTGCAGCCAAGGAGCTCATCTCCGCCGCCAAATCTGAGGGTTCATCCTTCGCCGGCAATGGCGGTCCCTCCAACGATGGTCAAGAGCTTGCCGACCTTGTTGTCCGCCTCGATTCGCAGTTCCCTGGCGATATTGGGCTGTTCGTCCAATTCTTCCTGAATTATGTCAAGCTCGAAGTCGGTGAAGCTATGTTCCTCAAGGCAGACGACATCCACGCCTACCTTTCCGGAGATATCATCGAGTGCATGGCCTCATCCGACAATGTTGTTCGTGCTGGCTTCACGCCCAAGTTCAAGGACGTCGAGACCCTTACCACGATGCTGACGTACTCGTACGCGCCGATCAGCGAACAGAAGATGAACCCTACAGACTACGCCTACGCGAAGCTGAACACCACTGCGTACTCGTCGAACTCATCGAATACCCTCTATGATCCTCCGATACCTGAGTTTGCAGTCGTCAGGACGGCGCTGAACAAGAGTGGCGCAAAGAGCACGTTTGATCCCATTGATGGCCCAAGTATCGTGCTGTGCACTAAAGGCAATGGTACTATCAGTGTAGGCCCCAAGAAGGAGGAACTGAAGGAGGGCTATGTTTACTTCGTTGGCGCAACCGCGGAGGTAGTCATCGAGAGTGAAACCGACGCTGGGGACGAGGAGGGCTTGGTCACGTTCAAAGCCTTCTGCCAGCTCGATGAGGATGCAAAGCAAAAGCTATAGGAGAGCTGCGAGGATCACTACAGTCATAACAGCATGCTGTAGATTGATAGGTTGACCTGTCTAAGGCCTCCAGGCAGCTTTAAGGCACGGCAACGGGGTACTAGTATGGTTGGCTGAGTACCTCCAGCATGATACAAAACGAATACCGAGGTCTGGAATGATATTTAAGAGTTCGACACCTTGCAGCTTCAAGTGCGCCCTTGGTGATGGCAATACTACGCCCTATGATGTACAGCTGCCACCCACTTTCCACACTTTTGATAAGGAACTACTCATTCAGGCAGTTTGAACAGACTTGTCACACTAAGGTGCTATGAAGTGGAGGCGATCACACCACGCCCTTCACAAGGAATGACACGGCGCGCCGTAGGGCGTACAGGAGGTTGACTGCAATCAATGGTTGTACAACAAACCTACCGTATTGGGCGTGTCCGTGATCAAAGCAACGCTGTAGAGTAGCTGTGATCACCTTGCAGATATGGGACGAAATCGAGTACTCGAAGGTGAAAGAGAGCTCTACAAATACCACGATCCCTGTCGGCCAAGAACGCGCTAAGCCTTATCTGCGCAACTGTTCACTCCCGCGGTGCAACTTCCCCACACTCATCCCTCTGGCGCATTGCAATCGATGTTTTAGAAAGGCCTCCAGCGCAGTTCTAGGCATTCAGCGCCTCATTCACTCTCCTTGCGAGCGTTCGAACCCTCTTCTCCCTCAAGACAGCGTAACCCTACAAGCTCCCGCACCAGCATCTCCACCCACCCACTGCGCCGCGGCGCCTACCACCCGCCCCAATCTCCTCGTCACAATGAACAACTACTCCTTCCTGGACAATACCGGCAACGTCGCTATGCCACGCTCCGCCCCCTCCCCTTCACCCTCCCAAGCCTCCCAAATGAACGGCGCGCCGCAACAGAACGGCATTCCGATGGTCAATGGCCTGCCCAGCGGTGGCCAGCAGACGGATATGAACCACCTGTGGAGCGTGGTGCAGCAGCTGAGCCAGATGCTGGAGGAGAACAAGGCGCAGACACAGGGTGTGCTTAATGGGGTGCAGGCGCTGCAGCAGCGCGCTGCAGAGGAGGGCGGTCTCGATCCGGGTCGGATAGGTGCGCGAGAAGTGAATGGGGAAATAAACGGTGCGTTCTACCTCTGCCGACCATATCCAACTTCTCCGTTCGGAGCATTGGGGACTGAGTATAGACACTGATAGCTGAGCAGCAGCATCACGCACCGCCGAACTCGCACACCTACAAACCCGCCTCTCCACCCTCGAAGCCACCAACGCCTCGCTAACAAGCACAAACACATCCCTAACCGCCCTAATAACCGACTACGAAAACGCCCTAACCCTACTCCTCGACAAACTGCGTCCCTACGCCTACAACCAAACCTCGTCAATCCTCGCCCTACACAAGCACTACCAGATACTGTTGGAGGCCGAGCGTGCGACGAGCATGCAGCTGCGGCTCGAGCATGCGGAGTGGCAGGCAGGAATGGGAAGGGTAGCCGAGTACGCGAGACAGGCGCTGAAGGTGCAGACACAGGGGGAGGAGCCGCTGGTTGCAGAGATTAAGAGCTTGAAGGAAGAGAATCGTGTGTTGAGAAGGTTGGCGGGGTGGGAGGAGAGGGCGGATAGCAGTGATGAGGAGGAGAGGGCGTGAGCATACATTGAGCATAATGAGGTTGGTATTTGGGAACGGCATAGCATAGCGTTGGCGTTTGGAGAATTACGGGCATGATATAGACATTTGCGCAACGGAACAATCGCATTGGCGTTTGATAACTTTCTGAAAGTTCAACTACGACGCTCCTTGTTTACGATTCTGATGACTCAATTTGCCCATGACTTGTGTCGTCTCTCGGTTCACAGCCGAGATATCCCCAGAGCCCCCAGTTCCAGCACCAGAATCCCCAACCCCAACACGAATCCTGGTCATCGCCCTGGCGGTCCTCAGAATGCTCGGGGTTATGAAGGCCCGTCATAGGATGTTTTCCGGGTCGGTACATGCCCATCGGAATAGCGCTCGAGCCGACAATTGCACCTGTCCACTTTTTGCTCGGGCCAAAAGTTTCCTCCACCAGGTCGACGCTTGAGCCGATGAGTCGGTCGGTCGAGTGGACGCTCGGTAGTGGCGATTCGGGAACTTCGACATCACTGAATTCCTCGAGCTCGCTAGCAGCCTCTTCGCACCGTCTAGTGGCCTTCGTAGATTCCTGAGAGAGGTCCGTGTACAGATCAACGAGAGATTGCCAGTCATCATTCATCGCCTTCTGCTCCGGTGTCAATCGACCTCTGATCTCCGACAGCCTCCTCGTTTCGTTTCGTCTTCTCTTCTCGTCCTCCTTCGCCTCGTTGGCTTCTTTCTGCCGGGAGGCCCTCCAGTTGTTCACCTCGGCTGTCAGCTTCGTGACCATTTGCTCTGTTGGTTCGTTCGGATGTATAACCAGCTTCAACTTGGCCTTGACGACATCTCGGTTCAGACGGGCTTGAGCGAGGCATTCGGTCCGCGGTTCATAGCGTGTCTCCTAGGGCACTTGGGACTTGGTAACTGCGACAGCCTCCATGGTTCCGTGAGGGCCAGGCTCGGAGTTTGCGCGCTGTCGTGTTTGAGAACTTGTTCGAGAAGTGGCCTTGGAGTTGGAGTGGCTGGAGGTATTCGAAGATGAACCGAATGTATTGCGAATCTTCGTCATTCTGAGAGCATTACCGATGGATTCGATAGCACTAGACTTGAGGGCATTAGAGCCATTGGCGTGGTCGATGGGTCTGCAGAGTAGGCTGGGGGTGCGACTGCCTTCAGCATATAGTGCAAGAGCCCTCGCATGTTGCCGTCCTCTCCTCGCAGCAATATGGCGCCGCATCATCTGCGTTGCGGCATTGGGTGTCGTACGGCCTGCATTGGGAGAACGTAACGCTGGCGATAGTCCGAGCCAGTAAGTCGAGACATCCTTTGATCGTGAGCGTTCCCTCCGTCTTTGCATAGTTGTCGATCCTGAAGGCAGGCGGAATGAGGCCGTGGCGTTCGGTACCGTTGGTCCACGAGAAGCGGGAGATTGTCCGTGGGCTACTTCAGAGTCAGCAATAGCCATCAGCAGTGTATGGTGAGTACATACAACTCATGGTGAATGTAAATGAGTGCGCGTAGCGATAGTAGTGATGGTAATCCTAACGGTAGCGATGGTCGTGGTGATAGTGGTGAAGTCAAAGCAGAACAAGCCTGGAAGTACACTCGGCCGTTGCGCGGCTGCCCCTGCTGTGTCGTCGTGTAGAGATTCAAGAAGCAGAGAACGGCTACATAGCAGGTGCCGCCATGAGTCGTACCTGCCCACGAATGCCAATCTTACCAACCCGTCAGAATCGCATCAAGCTTCCTCTTACTTTGCCCTTGCAAAGCCAGCATATCAACAACCCCCTCCTCATCCGCCGTAGCCGGAACCTGCACATCCCCAAACCTCTCGCCCACTCTGCCCGCGACACGTATGGCCAACGTCCTCGTCTTCGCGAGCTCTGGCGCAAGGGGCGCATCCCTCCACACCAGGTTCGGCTGTATATTTTCCATCGGCTTGCGATATGGTTCGAGGAGCGTGAGGAGTGTGCGGTACGTGGTGAGCTTGGTTTGCAGGGAGAGACGCTGCGCTGAGAGGTCTTGCAGGCGTGCGAGGGCGGTGGTGTAGTCATCTGGGTCGATGTCACGGGAGGATGTGGGGTCGGCGGATGTGTCCCAGAGTGTGGGCAGCTTGGCGATGTTGTCGTCGAGGGTGAGGTTGTCGTTCTGGTACAATGTGTTGCCGTCTTCCTCTGGGGCTTCTTCTGCCCCCTCGTCGTCGATGTCTCGCGCGCCAGACTCCCAGTACAGTTCGTCGATTTGTTGAACGATATGGTCTATCATCTGTCGGCTGTACACTTTGCGCGAGTGCTGTTTGAGGTCGCGATTAACTTTGTCTAGCGCGCTCTTGACCACACTGAGTTCAATGCCCCCATCTTCTGCAATCGTCTTGAGTCGCTGTGAAGGTATGATCGCGCGCGAGAGATGATGTTTCTTTGCTTGCAAGAAGAATTGCTTTTGCTCTACCACGGTGCTCTGTTTCGACATCGTTATGATCACGCGCTCGAACGAGACTCGAGGACTTTGTTGATATAAGGTTGGAGAGTTCGGGTGGAGTTGCTTGATTGATGCGCTAGACGCGCTGTGGGGAATTTAGCGTGACGCGTCCAGCATGTGATCAGCTGTTTACTATCCTACTCATGTTGATGCACGGTGACCCAACACTCGCTGCATACATCTCACTTGGTTTCTCAAACTGCGATAGCACCTGGATTCCGGGTCGATTCATGGGTCTCTGTCATGGATCTTGTGAAGTTAGAACGGAATGTATTTAATGTAATTGTGTTGTTCAATCGTCGTTACAGGTCATGCAGTAAAGGGTATAATTCCGGTCTCCATGTAGAAGAGCGACAAGCGCTATGTGTACCATGCAAGCCGCGCACGCTATGCAGAAGATGTAAATGAAGATAAGAATGCTCGCTAACAATCAAAACAAAACCTTTCGTCCCTCCACCTTCCTTCTCTAGACCTCCATGTTCTCGAATGGATCGCGATCGGGCGGCAGCCCCCTATACATGACCTTTCCACGTCCATCCAGGCGTGCGTTGACACTCGTGATCCAGATCCTTGAACTGAACGTGCTTGTGCGCTGGATCTCGTCCTTAGAAATACCTAGCTCGTCGTGTGGAATCCACACAGCAGGCTGGATGGTGCGAGTCGCAGGGTGCTGGAAGCTACGTTTGACGAGCTTCTGGCGGGCCTCGGGCTCGATGTCTTGCAACTCGTCATCGATGTTATCGAACAGGTTGGCTGTGGGCAGAACCTGTGATTCAATGTCGCGCACGGGACGGGAAACACCGTCTGTGACATCGTGCAAGCCGCGCTTGAGGGTGTCGGCGAAGGCATCGAGAGGATCTTTGCGCTTCTGCTTCTTCGGCGTTGTGTGCGAGCGAGAGCGCGAGCGGCTGCCATTGACTGAGGTGCGCGACTTGTTGGCCCAGCTAGTTTTGCGAGACCGCTCGGGGTTGTGGAGGTTCTTAAGTTCGAGAGCTTCATTACCGTAGCCTGACGGCGTTCGCTGTGCGTCCAGACGGTCCATCGCTTCCATGTGCGCGCGTTCGCGCTCTTCTGCAGTTTGGGCAGCGTGCTCTCCAACAAGCGATTGATGCTCTGCATTGTCTGCCTCGGTCCATCGTGCGGCTTGGGCACGCTGGAACTCCTCGTCACGCTCAACGGCCTCGTCCTCGAAGGTGATTGGAAGATAGGTAAATAGCGGGCCAAAGGCTCGGTTGAGCACAAATTGGAAGAGTACAGTAAAGATCAGAACCACGATCATGATGATGGCATGTGGTACACAAGCTTTGTCGTCCTGTAAAAAGAACAGACCAATGAGACAGAGCTCTAGGAAGTACAGACCAGTAAAGAGTTGGTTGACGGCCTTCGGGAAGATCAAACCGTTCGTTTCGGCCTTAGCGTACGAGACGTAGATCATTTGGTATCGGTAGGTGAACCAGAACAGGCAGAAAGTGATCAACATCATGATGATGATCAAGGGCGAGATGACCGAGTAAATGATACCGATGGCGCCAAAGTTGGTGTATACTGGAATCATGGTGCCCCAGTTGATGCCCGATCTGTTAAGGACCCTGGAAACCTTTTCGCGAGGCGTCGTATCGAAGAAGCCAAAGAGAAGGATGATGACAACTGCGCCAATTTGTAACAGTGTACCGGAACTGATACTGAGAGCCTGCAGAATCATGTATGAAAAGAAGTAGTTTGCAGCCTTCGGCAAGTTCTGGGCCAGAGTCTGAGGAATGCTGATAGGATCGTTGGTGATCTTCTCGATCGTGGCTGTGATGCCCGTAGAGAGGGACACAACCAGGAACAACTGAACAAAAACGAAAGCGAAGTAGAAGTTTTGCACCAAAAGCTCACGCTCTCCAGATGTTGTAGTACCTGTGGCTCCGGCGAGGAACCGTAAAATGATCGGCAGAACAGCAAAGAGGATGGCCAGAAACAGAGGAGGCAAGACACCCTGGACAAAACTGATTGCCCAACCTGGGAGATGTTCGAGAAAGCCCAGCCAAGGCAACTGGTCGGTCAAGGTGGAGATCTGGGACAATGCTCCAGTGAATGAGACTGGAATACCCCAGAAGATGATAAGCCCAATGATGAGCACGATAACACCAAAAAGTCGAAGGTATCTTTCCCACCACTTCATGGTGAGATTGTCCCAAAGCACGTGATTGGGGTTGACCTCGACAGTTCGAGGATCCATCTGCCTAGGAACGTGGTGGCTCAATGACTGACAAGCCATGTGTGCAGCGACTTGGTGATTGAATTGGATGAAGGCAGAGTTCATCAGGGGGTATCGCTCAGGGTGAGCCTGGTCCTCTTCGATCTCTGCATTGAGGCGTGCCAACTCTTTCCGGCAATGGTAAATCGTGTCGACTTTCTTGCCAACCAATGGGATAGACGGCCACCAATCCCACTTAAACAAGGGGAGGCGCATAGATTCACGATCCTTCGGCGTGATATACGTTCTCCAAAGTGCGGTGTCATCGTCCTCTAAGAGAGCTTGATTGTAAACACCTGTATAGTCGTACTTAACTTGTACAGGGTCTTTCAAGTCTTCTGGCAATGCCTCGTCAGGTTTACGGAAAGGCTGAGGGCTCGCGAAATCGTCGCTCATACGTCGCAGGGACCGAAGCGGGTTTAAACGCGAGTCATTGAATTTCTGAAGCACGCCGTCCTTCTCTTTCTTCTCTTTCTTCTCTTCGTGCTGGTGCTTGTGTTTGTGCTTCTCGTAAGGTGCGCTTGTCTCTGTGACTGTCCGCTCAAATTCCGGCTGATCTTGGTCTGGAGCTGCCAATGGAGAGTATGTGTCACTACTCGTGGCTCTTTGCGCAAAGTCTGCAGAAGTTGGCGAAGAGATTGGTCGATCACCGGTGCCGTCGAGGGGAGGCTGATCGTGTCCGTTCCTGTCTTTGGTGAAAGCGCCCTTGAAACCACCGTATATCTTCTTGTTGAAATTGCCTACGCCTTGCCCCACATCACGGAATCCGTCTCCAACAGCATGCAAGCCCTGTCCTACAAAAGGTATCGGGAACACGCCCTTCTTGCGGGAAGGCGATGAGGAGCGGGACGAGTCGGAGGACGAAGAAGATGCACTCTCTTCCAAAACAGACTGCAGCTGGCGTTCAATCTGGTGAGGGTTACCAGCATCTGTGCCGTGGTCGATGGTCTCGTTGGCAATCTCTTGATCCTTATGCGCCTCTTCCTGCTTTCTCTCCTTCTTGGTCTTCTTCTTTTTACCCTCTTCTTTAGCCTTGGCCTCCAGCATTTCCTTGTGCTTCTTGGTACACTTGATGATCAAATTTGTTTCGGCTGACTCGAGTGCCCTTGCGATTTTGCTCCGCTTGTTGACTTTGTCCTGCAGCTCATCGTAGTTGCGATTGATCCAGATCTCCTTTATGCCACCAGGAAAGACATCGTAGAGCGCATCAAGCGCGGCCATCGTGAGCCACTTGCGCGGAATACTCTGCACCAGAATGGTAGTTGCAGAAGCGCGTATACGGTGCTCTGGCATAGTGAGAATCGTCTGCCTTAGGCGGACAAACTTCCGCAACGCCAGAAAGAAGTTGAAGCAGACCCAGCATACAACAAATACTGCCAAGACCAGATGTGCCCACAGTCGATGCTGTTTCTTTGGTACGCCCACGTTCGGCCATGCGAACGAATCAAGTCCTGATACCCCATCCACATCTCCAACGCGGTTGATTGGCAGCAGGATTGGGAGGATGACACAGGCCATTGGTATGAATATGCGAAGTAAAAGTTGCAGGTATTGGAGGAATAGGAAGCCATCAACGCCTGCAATACGGATGAGCTCCCGGTCGCTGATTTTGAATACGGTCTTAATGGATTCGATAGCGGTAACGGGGGCTGCGATGCGCTTGGCTTTCGGTACGAAGGCTGTCTTGTAATAGCTGTGGATTGTGAGCTGAGTCACATGAGGAGAGCGCAGTACATACTATATCCTCTGGAACAGGCTCTGGCGTTGTGTGGGCTGTTCAGTCGCGCTCTTCTTTGACCGTGTGATCTTCCAGTTGCCACTTAAGATCAGGAAAACGCCCATCTGCACACCGAAAACGACAGCAGCAGTGGACAGAGAAGCGGCGAAGTTCTCGATGCTCTGATTCTCCCTATTTAGGGCGGCACCTGTGCCCGTTGTGGCTGTCGCCGAAGCCGACGACTGAGTGTCCGACATTTTGTATTTGCTCGAGCGCTATACAAGCGCTATTCGTGTTGTAGGTTGTGCGCAGTGTATAGGTGTAGTGTGTCAGCCCCCCTGCAGCTAGTAGTGTGAGGCCATGGGATGTATTGTCAAAGTGGAAGTGACAGGCTCGGCGTTCGAAGTAAGGGTCCGTAGGTGAACGAGAGGGCAGTCAGTCTTCGTGGAAGGAATGCACAAAGCAAACAGGTAACAGCAAGTCCATTGTTGATAACAAGGTCAACGTGTTTTAGATGTACCCTAGATTGGCGATTCACGCGAGCCCACTTGGCAGCAGGGTGCTGGCGCCTCCTCGTCACCGCTCAGTCCAACAATTGGGCGACAGCGGCCTGGGATTCTAGCGCCCGGCATCCCGCCGATGTTAGCAGGCGTTTGCCATTGTCGTGCGCTGTTCAGCGTGTTGACAATCAGTAGGTCTCCCTACATTGTCTGAACACCCTGAATCTTCAGATCTTCATTGGTAAGAGCATTAGGATATCCACGTTTGTGGGGCACAATCCATTGACGGTCAGAACCCAAACCCCGGTCAATGACGGCGCCAAGTCTGTGCGCCACATCCTGGACCGTACTTCCGTTTTCACTCGGCTCGCATGCCACCTCCCGCTTCACCGTTCGCTATTCCAAGGTTCTGTGCTCAGGCATCAAGGCACGCACAGGCACAAATGTACGAAAAGGTCGGCATTTCCGTGTCCACGGCCAATACTTCTCTGGCAGGAGAGCAACATGTTGCGCAATTCTGCATCACAACATCGCACCCACTTCGCAGCTGGCTGCTTCTACGGGTAATTGCAGCCGCCTGTCATACACTTGAGCATTTTGACAAGAGCATTGAAGATTCACTATACTGGGTCGTCGAGACAAGCATTTGCCTATGTGCTGCGATATCCACCCGTGCTCTCTATATGACCCCGAACCACAGTGGACATGAAATCAGGCTGCGGCACAGGACCCGAACCTCAACTTGTGGTGAGGCTGTAGCGGTGCATGGAATCGCCAAAGCGAAGAAAGCGAGCATTGCCCCACCCGAGGTTCACTTCATGCATCTATCGACCAATCAGAAGCAGTGTTGGTCGCGAGTAACAGACTTCAGCTTCTCAAAGCCTGCCTTCTCGAGACAGACCGACAACTCAATGTAGGAGGGCCAAGATGGTCTTCAGATCGGTAGATGATGTGAAGAGGATATATAAGCTGCCTAGAATCGCCCTTGAACGTCCTCAATCTCTTGCAGACAACCAAGACAACTTCTGATAACTTAGAGTTCATCCCCTATACTATTTCCCACCCAACATTACTTCCTAAGAATAACACTATCATCATGTCGGCTACAATCGCCTTGCAAGACGTGGACACATCCTTGAACAAGGAAACTTCAACAGTCCGCCAGCGCAACATCTGCAAAATCGACTCATCACAGGAAGACGACCCTTGGCTCAACGAACCCCATGACAACGATACCTCCAACATACCCCTCGATTCGACTTCCTTCGCACCAACATCAGTATACTGGATCACCCCACACGGCATGCTCACCAAGTCCATCACCATCCTCGACCTTACCGCCGACATGCACGTCCCCTACACCGGCTTAACCGATACATACAAAGCTGCCATCAAGACAACGCTAAAAGACCACTCTTTCACACCAGTCATAACCTGTCACCGACAGAATTGGATTGGCTTGAAGTACGATATCCGAGATGACCAGAACAAAATTATTGCGCACTGGTCGCACCCCTGGCTATCAGCAGGCGAGGCAATCCTCACTTTCCCCGATGAGTCTACACACTCCTCGCACCCTATCAGTCTGGTGAATAAGACGTGGGGTCTGCGCACCGAGTCATTCACTTTCAATTCCCAACTCTTCATCTGGAAGATGGACAGTGTGTGGCACTCTTACAACATGACACTCTACAAAGTTCTAGGTTCAGGCGAGCATGAAAAAAAAGTCGAAGTCGGCAAGTACAGTCAGAAGTGGTGGGGGAGCTGCGCCACCGGTGGGGCGTTTGTTCTTGATGGAAGGGAGATAGATGGCGTGGTGGCGTGTCTGACACTTGTTATCGTGCTGAAGAAGAAGAGGCAGAGGACTGCTGAGAGGTACGGGAATGGTGCGTACTAGCGAACAAGATTCAATTGGATGATAGGAAGCGGGTGTGGCTGGAGCACTTCAGACACGGAAGAAGTAGGCGTGTCGTAGAGATTGAGAATTTCAAACATAGTCAAAGTAGACAGGTGGTTTCCATAACGATCATTCATTTGTGATCAGAGCAATTTCAACAAGCTACCGTGAGGCTCGACGACCAGGTAACACGATATGGGAAATCGAACGACAAAGAATGTCGGAGGTCTTCAACGCTTTGAGCCACACCAAACAAGAGACAGAGTACGAGCCGGGATACCATCACAGCCAACTTCAGCACCGAACGCCTATCCACAAAGCAGCCCGGAGGCACTCGCCATTCCATCTTCGATCCGCCACAAGATCCAGCCTCCTTCCGCACCCGCTTCACCCCGACACTCACACCCACAGTCTTCACCCACAGTCTTCACCCAAGTCCTGCGCCAGCACCCGCAAATCCCGCCCCTGCTCCTCGATACCCTCGTCAATCCTTCAAACTCACTTTCAAGCCTTGCAACTTCGCCTCGTTATCTGGGTGCCTTTCACGCATCTTCTTTTGACGGAAGCTGCTACCCTCTTGACCAAGAAGGATGAGCTAATCAAGGCAGATTTCCACTACACTAAGCGTCTAGCGAAGGTGCAAGCAGAGCTCGTCGCTATAGAGCGAAAGGCCGCTGATGCCATAACGCACCTTAATCCATTCTTCAAAACTGTTTCCTTGAGGAGGGTCAATAGCCACTATTTCGGCAGCGACCTCGGAAACAAGAGCCGAGGATCTTCAGATGCAGCAGACTGGACAGCAATAACCTCATTGGCCAAAGCAGAAGCCGAACTGGATGCCTCAATCAAATTATCTTCGGTAAGGTCAATTATCTCTGCCGGACTATTACACGAAGAACTCTGGTTCGCGTTTGCTCGAGAAGGGAAGGGGTCAGGGGTAGGGACAGGTCCATTTTGTGGGACCTGTAGTTGAACCTGATGCATCAGGTGCATCGGTGTGAACGGAGCATTGTAACCACCAAAGTGGAGTGGAGCATCTGCATATGAGGTGTCAGCGATTGTTATTGGCGAATACAGTGTTGTTATCTTGCTTGGTTGAGGCGCCCATGGTGCCTGCTGTTGGCTAACGATGTAGTAGTTGTCAATGTTGTAGTTGCCGTGCCCTGTTTGGTGGCTACCATTATTCCATAACCAAGGTTGATGTTGCCGATATTGTCATAGTTTTCTGCGGTTATTGTTAACATATCACTTCGACGTGAACCATGGTCAGAAGATATTTACTAAAAACAGGCTATGCTTGAGCCCGCATCGGGCCAGCAAAATGCTCGGCACCGAACGCAAATAGCTTTGGGTTTTCTGAAAGCATATTGATTAACATACCGTAATATTCTTCAAATATACTGTCAATCATCAATGAAAATTTACTCTGCTCGATTTCGAATCGCGCTTGCAAGTACATCTGTTGTAAATGTTCAGGCGCAAGCTGGACGTGGTGTTCTGTGCGGTGGCCAAAGTAGTAGTTGGGGTAGATAGGCATAAAGTAAGAGGGAAGGGTAAAGGAGGCCATTTTCTGAAGTGTCTAAGGTATGTGGTGAAGTGTGTGTTGGAAAGAGGTAGTGAGTATCTGTGTGTATGGGGAGATTGGCTTAGAAGCTGACGGGTAGTAGAGTATGTGAAGACTGTCTGAGAGATGGAAGGAAAAGTGGCTTGGAGAGAAGGGGCTATGTACTCTGTAGCTCTGCTATAATTCACATGTGCTCACATCTCGAAAGCGATATTGATGAACCAAAAAATCTCTGTGGTATGACCCATGGTCTTGAGTACTACTGCGATGTACTGTCCCAAGCCGCAGCACTCGTGACTGCCTTTTGTTGGTTCTTTACAACATGCACTGAGTTTTATGCAAACGGTCCAATAACAACGACTGCTTACTACGCATGGGCGCGTAAAGAACTACACTCAACATCAATCAGTCTGGTCCACGATGTTCTTTCTATAGTTCCTATCTAGTACAGCCTCTGATGCCTCGGCCAGACCCCGTGATACTGCCAGAACCCCCTAGAGTCTAGCTTTCGACCCAGCACACTCATCCCCCGCGGAAGAGCCCTTATTCCCTCTTCGATCATTAGCTCACCAACCCACTTTGCAAATTGCAGCTTCTCCTCTTGCTCTTGTGCGCTTTCCTCGGTACCCGCAGCTGGCGCGCTAAAACTCATGATCAGATCGTACCAATCGTACACCCTCAAATCTGAAACGATCCACCTCTTCCCTGGTGTGAACTTGCGATGCGTCGCGAGGATCGCACGTGCTACATCTTCACCATGCACAAAGTGCACAGCACCGCGCTTCCTCACATCGTCCTTGCTCTTCACCAAACGCGGCAGCCACTTCGACGGGACGCGCTCGCCGCCATACAGACCAGACAGATCCAACACACAACCATGCTCGCCAAGTAGCTCGTCTTCGGCAATAGCACGCGCGTCTTCTTTGTCGTACGGCGCATCATCGTCATTCCAATCGTTAGGGAGTTGGTTGAAAATGCTTGTTGCACCGAGTTGGATCCAGTTGTTTTTCGGACCATGGACGGCACGGTACAAGCCAATGATGGTTTTTGACTGCCCGTGGCCCTTCAGTGGGAATGTGATCAGAACGGTACGTGCGGATGGAAGGCGCTTGTATGGCTCAATCGAACCGGAGTTGGGGTCAAATTTGAAGGGAATGGTGTTGTCTCTGCCGCTGGTCGTTGTTGCGGCGTATGTAAGGCCTTCTTTCTTCAGCTGAGGGATCAAGAAAGTGCTTGTCCACCCCGCGCCTAAGATCAAAATGTCCGCCTCTTGCATCGCTTCGCGTAGCATCGTCTTCACTTGACTGGGTATGCGATTGTTTTGCGATTCACTTGGTGGTTGGAAACTCGTAGCGATTGTGTAGATATCCGTTTGGGTTGACGTTGGAAAACCATGGTTCAACCGGAGAAATATAGTGACGTCTTTCTTTGGTTGGACTTCCTGTTGGCCCCACATCTTAGACCCTTACTGTGTCTGTGCTCACAATGCACGCATTTATTTGATACACACAATTACTATAACTCACTAGAGTTCTTGATACTATAGCTCTATAAAATACTGTTCTATCAAGTTAGTACTAAAGAGCGTAAAGCTCTAAAGTTCAATGATAATTTTCTGTACTAACGTGTTTCACAAGCGAGTGTTACGATCCGAGAGCGACTCGCGACAACACTGAACGAACAGGACTACGCGACGATACAAGAGGAATTGAGAGACTGCAGACATGGCGCGGGGCAGTCACGTGTCGACGATGCTCAGTATGATCAGTACGCTCAGCACCAAGCAACCCGAGCAACCTGAGCAATCGTTCTCCTGCTCAAGTATATAGTAAGTAGACACGCTGCCCTTATAGCATCGTGTTCAACCTTGTCGATCAACTTTGTTATTGGGATCTCAACCCCCAGCTTCTGAGCCAGACAGTATACTCTGTACTACTTGTTGCTACCAGTCGCCACGGTCTTTGACTAGACGACTACCCCCTGACTATTAAAAAGGCTATTACAAGCCCGACCGATAGTCACCTACCCCTGACGGCTTTCTGTATCTCTGCTCGTCCCCGAGAACCAATCGAATAGTGCCTACGAGCTTTGCTTAAGACACAACTTCAACAGCGAGTTGCTTATTCAACACCAGCAACACACCCTGCGTGACAACTTTGCGCAATACCACAATAGGTTGTAGTAGTCTGCAGATTAAAGTATACTTATTCAGGAGCATTGCTATCATCTGCGTCCTCTATTTCAACCTTACAGGTGCGGAAGTTGTGCCTACAATCAACTACAAGGCCTTACGTGTTGCTGTAGGTGATCAACTCAAAATGTAAGGGTTTGCACAAAGTATGCTGGTACCTGAGAACAATGCTTGAATTGATGAGGAGCTATGGAGAAACACTGAAAAGTTTCCAGTATGTCTTGCTTGTTTATATGCTAAACAAGAAAGGAATATGGATCTCATCCATGTCAAGACTCTACCAAGCTCTCCAGGGCCTAGCTCATCACAGCCAGTCTACAAAAGATCAGAGACATGCCTCCTATTTCCTACTCTCTAGCTTAGTTGTAAAAATAGGATAGCAATCTCAGGGTAGAACTAATGTAATCCTCTAAGGAGGATTTGGGGAAAGGTAAGTCCTAATTGGTTAATCCTCGGGAAGCCTTCCATCTGACAGTTGTGCTAAGTTCAGCGCGCATTGACTGAACGCGTGCATTGTGTGCACGGACACAGTAGCGTCTAGATAGCTAGATAGGCACAGAACTGGACTCCCTCGTCTCTTACTGCAACACCATAGGCTAGATTGTATGTGCTATTCTTTGCTACCTGTGATAATAAGGAAGGACAAGGAGCAACATGAGTCATTTGCTACTATGGTCCCACTCAGCATCTGAACTGCACCGAGTCGTCCAACCAGGTCTCCAGAACCTTGTTCACCTCTCCTGGCTTCTCCAGCTGCACCCAATGCCCCGCCTCGATCGTTTCATACGTCAAATCCTTCACGGCATCCCTTTGACTCTTGCCCATATTCGGCGTCGTGCTCGGTGAGCAGATGGCATCATGTTTCGCATCGATATACAATACTGGGAACTCCAACACGCCACCATTTTTCTCGCTCTTTGCATACTCCGCGTTGACATCGTGGTTCAAATAGTACGCTGTTGGTGGGAAGAAGCCATGCTTTTTATGGCTGGCAAGGAGATTGGAGTACAGGGATTGATCGATGAAGGTGTATTCCAGAGGAACATCCGGAATAGCCTCAGGATGGCCGCCGAACCAACCTCCTTCTCTCAGCAACCTAGAGGTCCGAGCACTTGGTTTACCGTGGTTACTAGGATCGTGAGGCGTGTAGAACAACTTGGTGATCTTGTCGACGATGCTTTCGTATGTTTTCACGCTTTCGTCTGGGTGCAATTCGTAGTACTTCATGTACTCGAACTGGCCGTATTCATACTCGTCCTTTGGGTAGATGTCGCGATTCACCAGGGAGACGGTGTAGTCCAGCCCAAGCTCGATAGTCCGGTAAGGTACTGCAATGACGACGAGACCAAGAAACAGTTCTGGGTGGTGTGCGGCAAGCGCACTTACGACACAACAGCCCCAGTCGTGGCCTACCCATACTGCCTTTGTGATCCCAAGCTGTTTAGCAAAATCCACAAGCTCGCCAACCAGGGCCTCGAGGGAGTAAGCACGCTTGTCTTTGGGACTTGAAGAGCCTGCATAGCCGCGCATGTCTGGGGCAATCACACGGTATTCGGAACCAGCTGATCCAGAAGCAAAGTGCTTGAGTTGGTGTTTCCAGATTTCTGCTAGGTCAGGCCAGCCGTGTATGAAAATTAGAGGGATTCCATTGCTGGTGCCTCCTTCGTAGTAGTGGGTTGTTTCGCCGTTCTTGTGAGTCAAGTCTGCCGCTTTAAGAGCCTCCATGGTGGGGTAAGGCCTGAGTCAATGAGGGGAGATGTTGAGTGCAAGACACAAATCTGAGGACGATGAAGGGTTGATGTGTTTTTGTAATTATTCGAGTCGCATGCTGCTTACACACACGTGCCTCGCCATGCGGGGCTTCTTACCAATCGTTTACCCGATCCGGGCCTCTTTCGTAAGCTGTTTAGAGATGTGCATTTGCGGTGCTGGGCGTGCTTGGTCTGTATTGCTATTAGCAAAAGCCAAGTGAAGCAGTGTGCATATGCAAGGATAGCGGTTGAACACATCGTGGGCCACAAGTCAGTGCAATGAGGCTCTAGGTGGGCACCAGCTCGAGGTTCCAAAGAGGGCCTCGGGCACACTTCAGGCCCAGGTTCGACGCATCCAGGATGTTCCTTCACCCCGTTGCTTTCCACGCATTCTCACGATGGCTGCTCAACGCCCGAGGTACGGTTGCAGCTGTGCAGCCTGGCATCGAGCTCATCGCAGCCGGCCGAGTGTGTGGAAGGGCTCAAAGGAGCTCATTGGATCCGGCCCGCGTCGCAGCTATCAGATTACCGTCCTTTTTTTTTTTTGATCTGGGCAACGCTGAAGTCGCATCATCTTTATCCATGCCTGTATGAACTTATCGGAAGGTACAAAAGTCCCCATTGGCAACTCGTGAGCAAGCAGGCGAATACTTGTGAAGAGCGATGTTTCGAGGCGGTGGTAAGCTGACGGAGGCCCACTCTCAACCTGACACGCGTCAAAGCATTGGCAGACCGAGCTCGCAATACAGAAAAGATGAGTGAGAACAACCCGCAAGAGCATTCGAACAAGTTGGCAACATGCGTGTACGCGAGGGCGAAGTATAGATGCGCGACCTTCGTCAAGGATGGCGTTTTGGTGCCTCGTTAGACCGCTTAACATGCCTCTGTGTCCTGATTCTAACCCTCGCCTTGATCATCTAGGCTTCGACACGCAGCAAAAGCAACAATGGTAACATCTATCAGGGAAGCTGTGCCACCGCTAAACGATACAATACGGGTCTTCACATCGTGATCAACGTACTTAGCACGCTACTGCTTGGAGAGAGCAACTACTCCATGCAGTGCCTTGGCGCACCAACACGACCCTTGATCGACCGAGCACATCAAGAAGGGACGTGGCTCGATATCGGAGTGCAGAGCTTCAAGAATCTGAGATGGACATTGAACTGGAACAAAGCTGTGTGGGTACTGCTGGCGCTGAGTGACCTACCATTGCACCTACTGTGAGTCTTCCCTAAGAGGCATTTAGTATGATTTGCAGGCATTGATGGTGTGAAGGTACAACTCGAAGTTTTACTTAAATATCACCAACCACGACTACGAATTTTACTTCGCCACAGAAGACTGGCTCCATGGCGCCTGGTATGACTCCTGGAATCTTCCCGCACCTGGCACAGTCAGGGAGATATACTCTCCAGAGCTCGATGACAGGTTCAACTGGACTCAAGCTTATGAATCAGACCCTGCAGCGCTCCTGGATCCTTTACCAGCGCGATATTTCGCAGTTCGAAAAACTCAATCCGCAGGCCTGCATCAATGCGTACGCAACCACGTGTTTGTCAGATCGTGGGCACGTTGTCTTGATGTCCCCTTGAATACCACCAAACTACGGGCTTCCCTCTGCGTGTGACGAGGAGATAGAACGTGTGCAGAAGAACTCCTCGCTTCATTGGGTCACGTTCAGCAGCGACCAGCAAGAATTGTACAACAAATTGGATCGGTATGGCTGGATGTGCGACCACTGGGCTCGAGGTACGCCCGCATGTACAAACGCCGAAGCCAAGCCATACGCCACCCAGCACAACTGGACAATATTTGGCTGGTCTGTCTCAGGATGTACCAGTGAGAAGCTGCTGGATAATTGCAGCGTGAACTTCCACATAGGGATCGCCGTCGCTGTCATACTCGCCAACTTCGGAAAGACTGTCTGTATCGCGGCCGCTTGCTTCTTCCGTACTGAACAGCCTCTGTTGGCTACCAGCGATGCGGTAGTGCCATTTTTGGGTACTCCGGATCGAAGTACAGTAGGGTGCTGATTACTGAATCGCAAGGGTATTCGGGCTCGATAGATCAAGTCAGTACGCGCCCAGAAACAGTTCCCACCAAAAGCTTACCTACCGTGGAGACAACGTCGCTGAAGCGCACCGGGTTGAAAAAGCTGGGCTAGCTTTCTGCTCTTGTAAGTATCACCGCACTTGCTCTGTAAAACCCTACTGACCCGTTCAGCTTCTTCACTTGTCTGGTCATCGTTGGGGCACTCTTGCGCATCGGCATCAGCGCAATGGACGACCCTTCTTTCTCCGCCATACGAACATTCGACTTCGGTACCGCAACCGCTGAGATGATCATCAACGACTGAGGCGTCCCAGTATTCGGCAGCGGTGGCCTTATTCAGAACGTGCTCGTTGCCAACACACCTCAGCTACTCCTCCCAGGCGTGTACCTGCCACTGAACAACGTCCTAAGTCGCCTGCAATTCGCGGTCGAGTGGGCAAGCTATTCAGTAGGAAAGGCCTGAAGGGCGACTTACTTCCTCTAGCTGCCTTACTGACTCGGCGTACCGCTCATGGCGATCTTGGCGACACTGCATTGGCTGCTTTCGCAAAGCATCTTTTTGGTCAGCATCGAGACCTACGACGTCAACGGTTTGTCCAAGGACGAGCGTCCGAAAGGAGGTGGAGGCGAGGATGGGTTTAATGAAGAGCACATAGCGACTTGTGGTTACTCGCTACTTGCCATGATCTGTCTGCTCGTGGTCAGTGGGTTGGTGGTGTTGTTCGCATTGATTGGGGGCGCCAAAGTTCTCTCCTCGGACGGTATGCCACTAGTAGAGAGTAACAGCGTTGTCATTGCTGCTGCATGTATCCGCCGAAAGAAAGGGATGATGTGCGGCAGCCGTTGATGTGGGGTTGTGTGGGTGTAGACCCGCAAGATGTTAGCGCCGAGGTTGTTGTTGGGCACTGCAGCTTGTCTAGCTCTGCTGTCGAAGAATTGGTGGAAGGACAGCTGTATGCGTAGACTTGTCTATGAAGTAGAACGTACATTCCCACGTTGACTACAAGTACGTTTGCGACCCTGTCTACCAGCTATATCTAAATCTAGGGTCCTCCTTGTCCGTCAGATCCGTAATCGGCGCACCATTCTTATCCAGCACAACATCGTGCACCATCTCATCAACCCCAGTCTCCATCCTTACAGCATCTCTCTTCGCATTGTCGCGCTTACATATCAGCCAGTACGCGATGACCACGATAAACAACGTGCACCAAGTAACTAGAGCAGTCACAACGCCCTTAAAGTACCGCGGCTTCTCAGTCCACAGCTGTGGCGATGCGATGCAACCTGCGCAGTACCCGATAAAGAAGACTGCACTGACGACCGAGCGCTTTGTGTTGCCTTTCACGTTCGAAGCTGTAAGCGAGAGGAGCGGTGACATGACGGCTGTGATGCATGATGCTAGCCATGAAGCGGCGATCATACCCCAGCCTGCGTCGAGAGAAATCTTCAGCAGAAGAACGTTCCCGACCAATGGTGGAATGATGAGCGCGAGTACGACGTGGGTACGGTTTCGTGGGAAGAACCAGCAGCCGATTATGCCGATCCAGAGAAGGAGGACTTGGACGGCTCCGGATGGGGCGGTGTATAGCATAGTTTGGTATCTGTCGTAGCCGATGGTGTTGATGACTAGCGAGGCAAACTATGATTTCTGATCAGCTAAAGTATGACAGGTGTGGGAAGTCATGGCAACCTACTGTCAGAACCGGACTCTGCATCGTAACCAGCACACCAAAGGCGAAGACAAACCATGTCTTCACATCTAACAGCGCCTCGCGCAACTGTCGCACTGAGAACGATGTCTTATCACCGCCCTCGCGATCCCTTGCCATGCGCATCGACAAAACTTCCTTCTCGCGAGCGTTGAGAAACCAAGCGTCGTTCGGCCCGTTTGGCATGAGAACAAAGAAGGCGACACCAGAGGCTCCTGTCAACGCACCACATACGATAAACAGAGTGCGCCAGGGATCGAGGGATAGCGAAGTGTTCTTGCCGATGCCATACATTAGGAAGCAGCCGATGACTTGTGCCAAGCCGTTCATAGTTACCCAGAGTCTGGCTGGCGTTAAACTGGATCCCAACATGATGATTGTATTACTTACCCAGTCCTGGTGGCATGTTCGCTCTTCTGATACCAGATAGAGGTAATAGTGACGAAGGCCGGAGACACAGCGCCTTCAGTGAATCCCAAGAGAAACCTGACAGCTGCAAAGCTGGCAAAGTTCTTCGGAGCCGCCAAGCACATGCACACTATGCCCCAAAGAATAACTGTGGCTCCGACGAACTTGGTGAGAGGCAGTTTGGACATGAGGTAAATGAAGGGATACTCGGCGACGAGCTGTCCGACGTAGAAGATCGAAGAGCACCATGAGTATTGTGTGCTGGTGAGGTTGAGGTCGGTCAGCAGACCGAAGACCTGAATATGTCAGCTTGAAAGTATTCATTGCACTTTCATACGGCTTACCGATGCATAGCTCAGACTTTGCTTGTCAAGGTACTATATACTGTTAGTGATCTTACTGCGTTTCAAACGTTCTACCGCTCACCTGCATGAAGAAGACAAGACACATCAAAGGGAGCACAGCGCAATCTATCTTACGAAGTACTTGTCTTTCTTCCTCAGGAGTGTAGGTTGCAGCAACCTCGAGAACGTCGCCTTTCTCTTCGACAGCCGGCTGCATACTCGAATCGTGCGTGTGCTTCCTAGTCGGGTGGCTCATGATGAATGTGATGATGAACCTGGACCAAAGACGCAAGCAAGAGCCCTATATGTACAATGGCGGAGCCTGTGGGTCGCTACATGGATACTGGTATGTTTAGTGTGCGGAGAAAGAGATAATGGGGAAGCAAGGTGAGCGTTTGCCGATAGTCGCACCCACTTGGTACGCGTTACCGACTTCCAAGGAAGCAGTTGCAGAGATGCGGCTTCAGACGCGAGATAGCAGTGGTTCCGACGACCAGATACCCGTCGGCAGTCTGTACACTCCATGACACACTTAGCCGTACGCTAGTCGGGAACCTCGCATCGATAACACCACCATTGCCATCACTTGCCGTCGACAACAACAGGCCAAGATTCTTTATCTTTCATCTGGTGCTCATCTTGTCTTGTATTCTTGTTTCTTCAACTTCTGTCGAACGATTGTTCTTCATTCACAATGGTCACCGAGGCCGACATCAAGCCATGGCTTCGCCCAGCGGCAACCTCATACCTCCTTCACAACGCCTCAGTGGTCGATGTAGAAGCAGGTGAGGTCCGACCAAACGTTACAGTCTCCATCGAGAACGGAAAAATCACCTCCATCGCTCCGACAACAGCAGCAGCAACCCAACGTCCCGGGTTTACTTCAGTTAACTGTTCCGGGAAGTTCATCTGTCCAGGCCTGATTGACAGCCACGTTCATCTAATTGCAGTCCCTGGATTCGATAGCCTAGCGGCTGCTTTCGGGAATCCTGACTCTGTGAGTTTACTTCGGCAGCCGTACGTTTGCGCCCAGATGCTGCATCGCGGTTTCACGAGCATCCGCGACTGTGGCGGCGCCCATACCGCAATCAAAGAAGCCATTGAGGAAGGAATCTTTCCGGGCCCGCGTTTGTTCATTGCAGGCCATGCTTTGAGTCAATCTGGTGGCCACGCTGATTTCCGCGGCAAACACGACCATTCAGCGTGCTGTGGCGGTTATGCGACTGGATTAGGCCGGGTGTGCAACGGAGTGCCACAGTGTATGCAAGCTGTGCGGGAAGAGATTCGAACAGGAAGCGACTTCATCAAGATCATGGGATCCGGTGGCGTCAGCAGTCCCACCGACAAAATCACCCATCTCCAATTCACACCGGAAGAGATTCGAGCAATGGTAGAGTGCGCCAACAACGCCGGTACTTACGTGACTGCGCATGCATATACGTCGCAAGCCATTCGACACTGTATCGATAATGGCGTCAAAGGAATTGAACACGGCAACTTTCTTGATGTTGAAACGGCTGCCATTATGGTGGAGAAAGGCGTGTACCTCACACCAACCTTGATCACATACGACCAGATGGCATCACCCAAGTGGAAAGGGTTCCTGCCACCATCAGAGTCATCGAAGAACATCGAGGTTCTTGATGCTGGATTGAAGGCGCTGAAGATCGCTTCAGATGCTGGTGTGACCATATGCTTTGGAACAGATCTGCTCGGTCCACTGGGTGCTGCGCAGACTCATGAGTTCAACCTCCGCTCGAAGGTGCTCACACCGATCGAGGTGCTACGAAGCGCGACGCTCAATCCAGCACGTATGTTTGGAAGAGAGAGTAGCCTGGGTCAGATCAAGGAAGGCTTCGAAGCGGACATGCTGATTCTCGCTGCAAATCCCCTGGATGATGTCACTATTTTAGACAAACCGGAAGCGTATGTAGAAGCAGTGATGAAAGAAGGTCGGGTATACAAAAGTCGTTGGGCCGAAATCGCAGAAGACTCGATGGCAATCCGGCTGAGGCCCGCGTTGTGAGGGCATTGTGAGAAGTAATTTCGACAGTATCAAAAGCCACCATGTCAATCCTGAAAACCGAAACCCATCATATCAAATCCAGTCAAACCCATAAGGAACATCGTGTCTTCGTTATAGTCTATCGTGAACATCGCAGGATCGAGCATGTCCGCCGATGTGGTGGCGACATCGTACTGAAAGCCTCCAGACGGTGTGATCATAGAAGGTAATGAGAGCCGTTGTAGCGCGGCAGCTCCGTCCCAGGTGGCGAAGTCTATTGAACGCTGAGATTCTGAAAATTCGCCGCCTGTGGACGTGGATAGACCCTCTGTGTCTAAGGGGGTACGAGTCTCTGACCCTTCAATGCCACACAACTGTCTTGGTTGACGAGCGAGCCAGTCGGCCCAGGTACTGTAGTCTGCTGTCTGCAAAAAGTCTTGCGCTACACTCGATGCAACTGCGCTGTGCTGATGCAGCCTCTGCACAGCTTCTTCAGCAATGGATCGTAGAGCTTCCACAAACTTCAGTCCAGCTGTAGCAGTGGCATTCCCTTCCGCCATCTTTCGAAGGCTATCCAGGCCGAAGTTCACATGTCTATCGTAGTCCGAGTCGCGTTCTAATATGCCCGCTAACAGCACAAGCGATGTTGCTACACTGCAACCTTGAAAGTCAGTGAAGGAAAAGCGCGTCAAGCTTCCTGTTCGACGGACATCTTCGTACAGCCGCAGTATCTTCTTCGCTGCTTTGATGCAGGATTGTGAGAGATGATCGGTATGGTCTTCAGGTGTAGGCTGGGCATCTCGACCAAGGCGGTTCCTCAGATACAATCGAACCCGCGCCACAACGCTCACTTTTCCCATCGCAATCCTTGCGAAGTAGTAATTGAGGTATAGGTGGAAGGTGGCTCGGTAACTCGACGACCGTGGATGTATTGACTCTAGCTTCAGCGTGGGTGGTAGAGAGCGCTTCCAATGCTTCAGAGCGGTCTCCACGTCATTTGAAGGTTCTCGTCTTGCACTAAACGTTCGTCAGTATTGTGCGTTGAGTCGTTCGCTAATTGAAAATTGCTCTTGGAGGCCTTCCGCGCCTCTTGGAGAGTCAGACAAGGCTGTTGCCTGGCCGGTGGAGGTACTCAAATGATTTCGCCGTGCTGTTGTGTGAAAGGTTGCGGTGGCCCAAAGATGCTGTCGGACCAAGGCTGATTGTGTTCGACGCTTGCTAGGGTAGCCGCCGGAGGGTCTCGAGGGGTCTAAACGGCAGATGCTGAACAGGCACTTACATAGGTTCATCAACTCGATCCAAAATCAACATGAGTTGTGCATTCGCTACCTGATGGTCGACATTGTCGAAAGCCTGCTGAGAATCGAGTGCAGGGAGCAATGTTGGTAGGTTCACAGTAACAATGGCCGCGTCGATGGACCTCGGTCTGTTTAACTTCACGGTTGTGCATCTGTGCCGGATGTCAGCTACGATATTAACTGGACTTTGAGTTGGTTGCGAACCTTTCCAGGGAGTACACAGCCCACCACAATCTCCGACGGAGTTCCCTTTCGGTGTCGCTGATGTGTATTTCCTCAGTCTCTTGATGCAGGTCGAGTGCCAAAGCTTTTCTGAGAGCCAGACCAAGGTAGACGTAGGATGAACTGATGGCACTAGCGGGCAGGAGGTATACACCGATGACAAATGCTGCTTGGACGGTACGGATTGAGTTGAGCTCGATGATGTCCGGAATGAGACTACGAGCCTGTTGATAGAAAAGCCGTCCAGGGTCACCATCTTGTGGAGAAGGAGCCGTTCTCGTGTCTTTAGGTCGCACCAACGTAGCCCATTGGCTCCCTAATGCGAAAGTCGCATGCGCAAGGCATACGAAGGCACTATCGAGCCTTAAAGGGGAATTTGGACTAGCATAGAACTCGTCTAGTTCAGCGGAGAATTGGGCTGTGTGGAAGTAGTGGAAGGAGTCCGTGCCATGTTCGTTGCAAACAGAGAGAAGAAAGCGTGCAACTGCTTGAGGTGGAAAAGCTCGAGCTGCTTCACAAACTCTATGGGCAGAGTCCGGCGAATGCCTTGGTGTTTGAACAGGTGGCAATATCGAAGGCTGTGTTTCTGATGTACTGGCTGCCTCCAGGGAGAAGGTTTCGCGTAGTTTGGATAAGAATCGTGGCCACATGAAACGCTCAGCCGGACTATCTGTCTCGAAGGTTGCCGAGGGACTGATGTGAGATTCTAACGGCGTCTCCATCTCGCTCGAAGTACTCAGCCGTCGTTCGAACTTGCAGTTCAAGGAGCTCTGCATGCATCGCTGGCAAACACCGCGAGATGTTTCGATGCATTTGCTCTTCCTCGCCTTACAGTAGGTGCATGCACGCGGAGCCCTTTTTCGGTTTTCGTCTGGCACTCTCCGTCTACGGCGACGTCGCACGGCAGCAGGCGAATCCATTGCATGTTGATGAGCGGTTGTGGAGGTGTTCAAGTAACGGTCAGCAACCTGACCAGGGCTGTGACGCGTAGCCGAACGCTAATGCTAGCGTCCCTCCACGAAACAGCAAGAACATCTGAGGGTACGATAATAATCAACAACAAGAGACTTACATTGTGCAGACAAAACTTTGATTGGCACCGAGAACGCTAAAGTCCTCCAGGCTCCTGTCCGATGCGATAAGGTTCCATGATGTAGCCCTTGTCTTCATCAGCACAACTTCTCGTGAGATAAGAGACACTCCCAGTTTTGTTACGCCGTCAATCAGATATAACTATACACTCTATGTTTAGATTTTTCTGCCTCACCAACGCCGCCATATCTACTAGTATGCACTTCAAAATCCATCTTCTATCCCTGACTTCTTCTCGGCCTCTAGCCTCTCACTGTTGACTACCCACCACCACTCGTGGTTCTCATTGTTGCACTTGCCAGGCGCCTCGTCCCATGGCTTGGGGCTCAAGATGTAGTGGATATTCTTGACCTTATCATCCTGCCATATCTGGTGGTGCACACCCTCGGTCCTCATCGTCTTCAGCGCATTGTAAATATACGGCAGCGCAACCCATCGCCCCCAGAATACATCGCTCAGCAGTGACTGATCGGCGAATTCGTAGTTCATGGATGACTCGTTGGCCAGCTGGTCGAGGATCAGGTTGTAGACTGCTTTGCTAGGGTTTACGACTTGCAAACCGCCGTTGGGCATGCCGAGACCAGCGGTGGGCCCTGCACCAGTGTGTTGTGCGGTTGCAGGGTCGGAGTGCTGGGATGTGAAGGCGCAGTTCTCTGGGATCCAGTCCTTGGGGTAGTGTGGTTTCTTCAAAGGGTTGCATACGCAGGCATGACTTGCGGCGAACACCTTGTTGCCCTTGCCAGCAGCGCTCGGTGGATCGAGTTCCATCTCCATCAGCTCGTCCATGTTGTGAAGAACCAGCATGTCGCTGTCCAGCTGCACGACGCGGTCATAGTGTTCGAGGGAGAAGGGCGTCAGCTTGCTCCAGCAGTCATAGAAGCGAGGGTCATTGGTGTAGTCCTTAGAGACCTTGGGTAGCAGGTACTTGACGTGTTCTTTGGGGATGCCGCGCGCATCGAGGGCAGCATGGCCTTCGGCGGGGAAGGTGTCAGTGTAGAGCGCGACGAGGGGGTATTTGCTGCCGTGCTTCTTCAGGCTATAATCAAGGGTGAGGAGACCTGTCAGGTAGGCCGTATTGGTGATCAACGTGGTCCACACTGCGAATGTTAGCTATGCGCTCGATGCAAGACGTACCCCACTATGAGGCCTTACCCTTCTTCGACTCGATGGGTGCTGATGGTGTTGCTTGTGTCCCTGACATGATTGCTGCTATAGTATGTAGTGAGCCTAACGGTATGGGATAATCAGTGTATATGTATTAGCCAGCGATTAAAGACACATATTGTGAACCGCAGTATGTTTGCAGCATTGATTCCGCGACGAGTCTAGTGGGGGCTACGCATCACGGAGTTTCTTACGGTGGTCGATCCAGCCTTGAAACGCAGGGTCCAGCCGCCGATCTCGCACGTCACCACTGGCTCGCGGGCGCTTGTGCCTCTCCGGTCGAGCTGTGCTGCAGCGCTATTGATGGCTGACAGATGCGATGGACAATTCCTCCACGATATTCATGGAGCTTCTCCACACTCTGCTGTTGACCTTTGTCCAACCGGTTATGATTTTGTGGTTTTACAACGCGACAACACCTCGACAATGGCTACCACAGTCATGAAGACGGGCGAGAAGCCCGCAGCGGCCGCAGTTGTAGACCCTGCAGATAAGAAACAGCCGTCGCACTATCGTGGGTTTGTTGCTGGTGTTTTCTCTGGCATTGCGAAGCTGTCAGGTACGTGTCATGTCTGAGGGAAGGAAGAAAAAGGCTGACCCTGGTAGTTGGGCATCCATTCGATACAGTAAAAGTACGGTTACAGACCACCGACAAGTCGCACTTTCGAGGGCCATTGGACTGCCTGCTGCAGACAGTAAGGAAGGAGGGTTTCGCAGGGCTCTACAAGGGTGCAACGCCGCCACTGGTAGGATGGATGTTCATGGATTCGATGTACCCGCACACATCCTCACCATCTCATCTGAAACGTCAAGGCTGACGTACAACAGCATGCTTGGCTCCCTCAGCGTATACCGCCGTAAACTGAACGACCGCTTCTTCAATCCTCGCCAACCGGGCCACGAGCAAGGCAAGCTTCCCATTGTCGGTCATGCAATGGCAGGCATGATGGCGGGATGGACCGTCTCATTCGTCGCAGCGCCCGTCGAGCATGTAAAGGCACGCCTTCAGATCCAATACTCCGCCGATAAGAGCAACCGTTTGTACAGTGGACCAATTGATTGCCTGACAAAGATATTCCGTGGCCACGGCGTGCGCGGTGTATACCACGGTCTTTCAGCAACGCTGCTGTTTCGCACATTCTTCTGCTTCTGGTGGGGCTCATACGATGTCTTCACACGAATGCTGCAGAACAACACAAACTTGTCAACACCGGCAGTCAACTTCTGGGCTGGTGGATTGTCAGCACAGATCTTCTGGATCACATCATACCCGAGTGATGTGGTGAAGCAGCGCATCATGACAGACCCATTGGGCCCTGAAAGACGATTCCCCCGCTGGAGAGATGCGGCGAAGGCTGTATACAGAGAGAATGGATTCAAGGGATACTGGAGAGGCTTTGTGCCGTGCTTCCTGAGGGCCTTTCCGGCGAATGCTGTAGCTCTGGTCGCATTTGAAGGTGTTATGAGGAGCTTGCCTGAATGAGCATGGTTGAAGAGGAGAAAGAGAAGATACAAGATATCACAACGACCTGTCATAGGTCGGGCAAGGCGACCGCACTGCAAGAGCAGTCAACACAAGCGCCAAGCCGCCAGCGTTGGCTTTGATGGAAGGACCTGGCAGCTCGAGATTGGGAAGATATTTGAGAAGAGCAGAGCTAGAAAGCCACAATGCTCGGAGAGCACCTGCAAGAGGTCAAGCCATATGTTGGGCACCAATGTATATACTCGGTGAAAAGAATCTCACCTCAAATGTCAATTATCCATAGATACAAATCGAGTGTCGTGTGAGCTGCCTTGACCATTGACGCGTCGAGCGCGCGCTTGCCAGGGTACGCCAGGCCACCATCCATCGCCTGCAGCCAGCCGCTCGATCAAGAAATGTTCCCGCTCGCCCTGATCGGTTCGAATTGCACCGGCAAGGGACAAGTGCCGTGCTCGCGTAGGGATTCCGAAAATACTTGCGTGACTTTTGGCTGCTGCAGCTGTCCGCCTCAGAAGGAGCCTCGGGTTCCTGGCTGTTAGATTGGCGTTTCAGCGCGTTGAGGTGCATTAGCTCCAGCGAACCTGCAGCGAAACTGCATGCGCAGGTGGAGTGCTGGCTGCAGGCGTCCTGGCGCGAAGTTGCAATAATTTAAACGACGGTTGACCGTGCAAATCGAAATGTCCACATCGACGCAGGCCGACCCCTTTTGTGCAAGCTGTCAGTGTACCGGTCATGTTTGCGTGTTAGGGTTGACATGACAGGGGCCCAGTTGAAACAAGTAGGCGCGTTGCCGATCTGAACTAACCGTGGCGTCCGTCTTAACTTTAGAACCTCATCTCATCTCTTGTCTGCCCTTTCTTGCTTTCCCTCCACCGCCCTCGACGTCCGTGGAGCCTCCGCCGAGCTAGTGTAGCCTGTCGCCGCCAACCACTCAGTCTCTGCCAGCCCGAGCATACGCTCTAATATTGGTTAATTGCGCCGACACCGAGCCTTGCGTGCACCACTATCAGGAGCATCAACACCACGTCCACCGCTTTGTTCTCCGCCCACGTCTCCACACGAGCAGCAGAGCAGCTCATTTGTAAAGGCAGTCACGCTTGAGCAGTCTACGACAGACAATATGGGTGCCTCAATCTCAAAAATGATGGGCAAGATCTTCGGATCCAAGGAGATGCGCCTGTTGATGTTGGGTCTTGACGCAGCTGGGAAGACCAGTACGCCAGCTCTATACGCTCACGCCTCAGGCTCGTTACTGACACGTGCAAACAGCCATCCTCTACAAGCTCAAGCTCGACCAGGACGTCACAACGATCCCCACCGTTGGCTTCAACGTCGAGACCGTCACATACAAGAACACCAAGTTCAACGTCTGGGATGTCGGTGGTCAGGACAAGATCCGCCCTCTGTGGAGACACTACTTCTCTGGTATGTTGGGAAAGCAAGGTTCTGTCCCGGGTAGGCGAGCACGCGTGCAATTTACACTGCAAACGCCTCCTCTACCCTGCCAGATCACCTTCGCCAGCAGCACTCATGATTGATATACTAATACATGTTGCAGGAACCCAGGGTCTGATCTTCGTTATCGACTCTAACGACCGCGACCGTATCGACGAGGCCCGCACCGAACTCACGCGCATCATCCAGGACAGGGAAATGAAGGATGCGTTGTTGCTGGTGTTCGCAAACAAGCAGGATCTGCAAGGAGGTACGTTATGATACTACGACAGATTTGCGATTGTAAGAGTGGACATTAGAGGCTAACATGTGCCAGCTATGCGACCAAAGGAAGTTTCAGACAAGCTGCAGCTCGAGAAGATCGCGAAGGACCACGTTTGGAAGGTCGAGCCCAGCTGTGCGACCACAGGAGAGGGTATATTTGAAGGACTGGTAAGGACATCACAAGTCTTCAGGACGACATCAACTGACATCACGATCAGGCATGGCTCAGCAACAATGTCAAGCTCCCCCAAGGCGGCAAGTAAGGCATCGACGCCGTTCTTCGATACCCATCCCCGCCGTATACGACTGCATGCGCGCGCACTTCTGCATATACCCGGTTTTCTGTCTAATGTCTGCGCCTACCCCAATATGACCTTCTAATACCAGCTATGCCATGTGGCTGCATTTCTTCTTTAGTCCGCGCACATGGCGCCGGGTGAGATACCCCCTTCAAATTGGCTCGCTTGTACCACTTCATGTAGATTTTCTTGTTTTGTACAACACGAGTATCGGGCGGTTCGATAGATGAGTATATGGATCTTTATGAAACCGCACCTACGTCTCATGTTTGCAATCTTTGTGTGCTGTGTCGTAGGATAGGAAGGCGCGAGGAGACCTGCGGCGAAAGGTGAGCGCTCCTTCCCGGACCTTGAGATGTCTAGCCTCCGCTCACCACAAACATGCAGCACAACAACATCGCCATTGTCTGGCCATGTGCCTGCTGCTGCAGGCATCAAGAACAGCTCACGATCTCGAACAGCCCGCTTGCCCTGCCTCACCGGGCGACACAAGCCGCTTGTCAGCGTCACGAACACTTTCAACAATGAGACTTCCATGCCCCGTGCTCTGCGACAAGCAGCTTCCACCTTCCTCATGACTGAGACAAAACTTTGTTCCACTCTGCTTACTCGAGCGTTCCTTCGTGATCCAAGTCAGGATGCAGCCAGCATGCAA
Organism: Macroventuria anomochaeta; assembly: GCF_010093625.1. NCBI lineage: Eukaryota > Fungi > Ascomycota > Dothideomycetes > Pleosporales > Didymellaceae > Macroventuria > Macroventuria anomochaeta. The sequence goes on along the minus strand of NW_022985412.1, from coordinate 99,540 downwards.
GTTCCTGGCGTCACGATGTCTCCGGATTGCTGGACTGGTACAGGGCCGGAACCTACGACATGTTTCGAAAGGTCCTTCGTGGTGATTGCGCACCTGCACGGGGCGAAAAAGCAACTGACAGTAGCAAGCTGATTTTGGCTGCTGTGAGAGTGTATCTGACTACTAAACCGCCCAACTGGAAGATCACCATCAGAACTTTCAAGTTCCATTTCCTGGACCATTCAGCTTGGCTGCAATCGAACATACAGACAACTTACCCCAATCGTAGCCATGGCTGTCATACCCAACGTCCACGTTGCTCACCTGAGACAAGACTTTAAAGACCGCATCGATGTCGACAAAACCTTCCCCAGGTGCATCTGGTGCAAGAGTGGTGGCGGCAAGAAGAAACATCAACTTCTTGACTGCCCTAATGCGTTCCCGTCAACCGAATAGCGCACCAATTTCAGTGACGGAGTCTTCAACGCAAGGCATGGAGATTGTAATATGGCTTACGTTCATCAGTTACAGCATGCGTACAATTAACGACAAGATGGCATGACACCTTTCAGCAGCGGCAGGCCCAGGTACCAGATTCCTCACATTCCAGACGGGCCCATGCCTACCGCTACTGCTACCGCTACTGCACCCACCCCAGCTGCAATTACTGGTGTAGCCGCAGCTCCGACCGGTCCAACTTCTGTCCCTCCAATAGCGAACAGCGCTGCAGGTACGGCGCCTCCAGCTTCGACCACCACCACCGCGGCTCCCACCAGAACAGAAGCTGTACAAATATACCATCGAGTCCGATCCCCCAGGTAGGAACTAGAGAAAGATTCGTGCACTAACAAAGACAGCAGTGAGATCGTACGGTTTTCTCAGGAACAATTGAGAAGCATGCTTCGCCACAGATTACTTCAGGACAGTCATGGCCTAAAAGTCGCTTCATTCAGCAACAGGGTCGCACATCTCCGAACCAACGGTGATGGCGAGAGCCCTGGTTCAACGTGGCAACTGCAACCTGACATGCTGGATGACCCAATTCACGTTAGGGTCAAGTTTGTCTATGACGGCATTTGTGGACGTTCCTAGTCTGCTAAATCATACGGACACCCATGCCCAACCACGCGACAGTTGATCTGGGACCTACAAAGCGTGCACTCAACATTATCATTTCACTACTACATGATTCAAGTAGGGGTTAACAAGTTCTTCGACAAATGCGGGACTCATGTTTTGCGCGTCACAGACGTAGGCGGAACAATCCAAAACTCAGTCGCACTTTACACGATGAGAGGATACTACTACACCATCAAAGCTGGAGTTCGCCATGTACTTCTCAACATCAATCCTTGCACAAGCGCGTTCTTCAACAACATCAGGGTAAGTGAGGTCATGAATGACACCTTGACTTTCAAGCAGTGGGAGCGGGAATGCGTTTCGAGAGGATTGCGGGTCCGCATCCAACTAGGCCGCGGTAACAAACAGTCTGATCTAGCGACGTTTACCTGCCTGAACACCTGTCAAGCTCGGGTCAAAACAATTCAGGGACTGGGTAAAACTCTTAGAAGCTAGAACTTTCATGATGTGAATGGTAATCTGCAGAATGTGCTCACCCATCTACAGAACAGTAAGTGATTCGCACTCTTGAACAATGCTCGGACAGCGTACCCGAACAGAAGAAATGTCGACATGGATAAACTGGACTTGGGAATGAATTCTTCAAGAAATTCGCGGAGCACAACTACGAGGTTGTCAGAGTTCACTTCACTCGCACCAAGACACTTCTCAATCCTAAGGATACCTCGGCCGTCGAAAATTACATCCGAACTTTGGTAGATGATCGACAACGTCGAGGACATGGTCGTTGAGCGCATTAAGGACTGGGTCAAAAACAACCGGTTCCGTCTGCCCAAGAACATCATCAATTATCAAGACGGGGTCTCAGAGGGACAGTACAAATCATTCGCGAGGAAGAGCTCAGCAAGATAATATCCGCATTTCCAAAGGCCTTACAGGAGCTGAGTCATGAACATCCTGGCAAAGTTCCCAGCGGCGAAGCACCCAAGCTGACGGGCATTGTATGCGCTAAAAGACATCACGTTCGCTTCTACCCGCAAGAAGGAGCAACCAAGAATGGCAATTGCCTCCCCAGAATATATGTCGATGATGTGGTTATCTCGCCATACTAAGCCGATTTCTACGTTCAGTCGCACTCCCCACTCCAAGGCACGGCAAGACCAGCGCACTGCTTTGTCTTGCGCAATGAGATGGACAGAAGCGTTGATGAGCTGCGACAGCTGGTAAGTATCAAATCTCTATGTACGTCGAGCATTTGCGAATCGTGGTTCAGACTCACGAGTTGTGCTTCACATACATCCGAGCAACCGGAGCAATAACCCACGCTCCCCCAGCCTACTACGCTGACCGACTTTGCGAGCGCGGTTGCTGCTACCTCCGTGACTTCTTTGTCAACACCTTAGAAGGCAAAGACCGTCGCCGGAAGCTGAAGAACTTCAAGCACACCGAAGAGCAGCGCAGGGCTACACTTCGAGCCACTCGATTCGGAACAACAACGGCACTCGACGCGTCAAAGGTATCGTTGAGCAGGCTAAAGAACTCAGTAACCACAAGGAAGTCGAGGAGGCTTGCTGCAAGAATACCATAGACAAAGCGAAGGCTGTGTTCTAAAAGCACGGTGCCAACAAGAACCCGTGGAGAGAGACAGCGTTGCTCACACCATGTTCTGGATGTGAGCGTCACCGTCTCGGGGGTAGACGACGCCTTCCTGAGACTGATGATGACTTTCTTGGTTGGCTGGTTTCTACCCTACTTTCCTTTTGTCACTGTTTTTTGACTTTCTCCAGATTGTTGCTTTTTCCGTCCTCTTTCTTTCCTCCCCTGCGCTCTTGTTATTATGTTTTAGCCCTTTGGTCGTCGTCTTTCGTAGCTTGTTACATTTGCTCCACTCCTTTCGTGGCGAGTCAGTCCCATACTGGTAGATCCCGACCGCATTTGCCCTGTATCGTTCATAGATCTCTTCGGTTATCACGCACCAATTTTCCACATTGGGAAAACTCTTCACGGTTACTTTGCGGCTGTGATGGTTGTCGCAACAGCGAATACTGTCTTTTGATCACGGGCTACTAACACATTGCAGGAGGTCGCAACGTGACCCTGTTGTTCAATAAACGCCTATTGAACGCCGAACCTCAATACATACACACAATACTTCGCACAGTCCACAACACCACTACTTTGTACTACTCTCCCCATCAGATCAAGCTCTCACGGAGCACTCCATCATACAGCCTTTTCTTCTCCGCCCACGCCTTCACCTCATCCCAATTGCGACAAACATGCATCGCGCCGGTCCCATCCGTGCTTGTCTCGCCATCCCACCCCTCCCCTTCTATCTGACCCTCAAGCGTCGAATCCGCCGTGCACATAATCGCGTGCCGCAAATAGTTAAAACAGTGATCGTTGTGAATCAGCTTATGCTCGTCCAGCGTCGTGTTACCCGCGCGCATCTGCATCGCCAAAGTGTCCATGTAGGCTTGCATGTGGTACAGGCAGTGCATTTGGTGGAATACGGCGAGCACGTAGACATCTTTGCCGCGCAGGGGGGGGGGGTTTATTCGTAGTGCATTGGTGGGGTAAGGAGATTGTCGCTTGGCTAGGGACTTGGAGGAAGCCGCCGGGTCCGGGATGAGTACTCTGCTCTTCGTCGGTCGAGCTCTCGCTTCCAACCTTGCCGTATCTGAAAGGCATGCCGCCAAACATAGGTAATCTGTGCTCAGACTCAGAATGGCCTTGTTGTACTTGACATGGGAATCTAGTGTTGAGAGGGTCGCAAAGGCAGGTTGACGCTGCAGCTGCAGTTGGGATAAGTGGTTGAGAATGTTTCGTCGTAGATACACTTTCGCGACTTGAGGTGAAGGACACAGTTGGTGGTTCGTCAAGGCTGACCTATTACGAACATCACTGGTGGTCATCCAGGTTGTAAGGTGTCGAGTTTTAGGTTTAGTGACTGTCGCCCGGATGCCCATCCAGATATGTCTCGAGAACGTCTACCACATCAGCCTGCCAAGCGCTGCGATCTTTGGGCGCACGAGCTTTTGCATTCGCTTGTTTCTTCTTGATCCCAACAGCTCGCCTATGGGCGCGGCTCTGGCCATGTAGCTTCCAGTCATTCTCAGTGATAGACACCGTTCCGCACGTCTCGCAAACCTTCTTCTGCCACAGGTCGGGACGCTGCCCGAGATCGTAGTTGCGCTTTGGTGTCAAGTTCTCTGCAGCGGCAGCAGATAGAGTTGTTGGTTCTGCAAGTGGTTGGCCCGATAGGAAGTTTTCGGTGATCCTAAGTGCTGGTCGCGGGACGTTATCCTCCCATTTCGAGAGATCGCTGCCATCGAGAAGGAACATGTTGCTCTTGTACCCCGCTCCAAACAAGGCATTGAGGAGCTTGATCCGGATCCATCGAGCTTGACGGTTCGCATATTGTCTCGTTGCAGCCTGGGTCTTCTCCACGGCCGCAATCTTCTGCTTTTCAAGTTCTGCTGGCGGAAGTGTGCTGTCGGCGAGCGCACTCTGGTAGCCAAGGAACTCTTTGTAACCGATCGATACCCAAATGCCACGACTCTGGTCCACGGCGTTCCCCGTGCGTGCTTCATAATCGGCTCGGAACCGCGACAACTCGTCTACCTCAGACAGGAGACCCTTAGCCAGCATCTTGTCTACACGTCCGTCGAGACGTGGGTACAGTACATCCTTGTCAGCATACACCCAGAACAACAAAGTAGGAAAACGAAGGCCCGTGCTACTCTCGGCTTGTTTGCCGTCTGTAGCGGTTTGCTCGATCTCTCGCTTGATGCGTTGCTCGTCGTAGACTTGCGATGCTGGCTTGCCGGTCCTCAGGTAGATCTCGAGGGAGCGCTGGATCTTCCTGCTTTCATTCGGATGCCACCTGTCCGCCATTACAGGATCCACCTCTCTCAATTTCTCTAAGATAACGCTAGTCGGCTCATCTAAGATCGGGAAGTGTTCACTGTTCTCATTCAGGTTAAGCGCAGGCTCCTTCGAGAGCGCATCCTTAAACAATAGTGACTGAGTGTAGTAGTGAGTACCCCCGACAAGGATGGGAAGCTTGCCTCTGCTTCGAATTTCATCGATCTATTCACATTAAGATTTGAGCACAAAAATCGACATATGGAAGGACTTACCACAGTCAAAGCACTGCTCACAAACTTGCCGACAGTCCATGTCTCTTGCTCCAGCCCGATGCAGCCCAACAGGTGATGTGGTATTCCTTGTGTCTCTTCCGTTGTGACCTTGTTGGTAATGATGGGTAAGCCATGATAAAGTTGCATCGCATCTCCGTTAATGATCTCGCCATTGAACTCGCGTGCTATCTCCACGGCTAGCTACCTGCTGTGATCAGTACTCATGCCTAGAGATCTAGAGAGTAATTTTTACATCTGACTTGCCCGTGCCTGTCGCGCCGACGACGGCGATCAAAGGTTGCTTTGACGCCTGCGCCATTCTGAAACTACTGTAGGGCCTACTGAGGCGAAGCATACATTCGCTGTCGAACTTGAGTCGCGCAGGAAAGCGATTCGTAAGTGGACGAAAGAGGCCACCGACTGGCGCCCAAGCGAGAAGGCGCTAACCCCTTTTTGATCGCATCACACCTTGGGCAAAGAAACGCACATGACGGCGTGTCTCTGGCAGTCATCGAGGCTGATGTGCAGTATGTTAGATATATTGAGCGAAAGCAGAGAGATGGGTAAGGCAGCTTTGTTGTGAGATGTGGTAAACTTTGCAAGGCGTGCGACGTACAGCCATTCCTGGAATCAGAAGATGTTTGTACTATGAACCGAACCTGTAACCGATCACTTATGAAGATGGAATTCACACACCGAACTCGGACTTCACAACTATATCTCGCCTGGAATGAGTACGATATGGAGATCATGTTGGACGCAGGCGTAGGCGACGAGCAAGATGCCAAGCTCTCCCACGAAGTGATCCTCCGCTCCATTTTTGGGGGCGAACGATGGGCGGGTAACTTGCAAGTTATATTCGAGTATGATCATGGCGACGACTGGGAGCACGACATCACGTTCTTGGGCAAGGCACATCCCACATTCAGGAAAGCTATATCGATACCCGAGGAGCAGAAAGCATTCTGCTACGCTGATCAGGGTCACCTTGTCGCCGGGAACTGCGGAGGTACTGTTGGTTGGGACTGCCTTATAAGTCCTTCAAGAAGAGAAGCAAGATTGACACAGAGTTGAAGGAGTGGTGTAAGGCACAATGCTGGACTAGAGATAAGAAAAGGGCTGGATCTACCTGATTGAATATCCTCGATGTCAATGACCGCCTGGGGGCAGTAGGAGATCGTTTGCAAGAGTAAGCGCGGCTTTCTGGACGGCCGTTAGTACTTGGCGACCTAAGACATGATGCTCCCGGTGCATCAGGTGTGACATCATTTTGGCACGAAATCATTTAACGGCGCACAACAGCCCACTGGATTTTACCTCGGCCAAACACCACGGCTGACGATTGATGTTATGGTATCAGTTGGTCGGTAGGCCTGAGGTTGCACACGTCAGACCACCCTGGACTAGCATGTTTCAGGTCAGGTATATAGTCGTCTTCTCCTAGCTAGATAACCATTCAGCGCAGTATTCCATCAACCCGATAGTCCTACGGTGTGGTTTACGGTAGCTATCAGTGTACTACAGTGGCCCACGCTGCCACAACTAAACACCATTGGTCGGAAACCAAACCACCAACACTTGTTTTTTGGGACGAGTCCCCCGCTTTGTTAACACTTACACCTCTCTACATGACACTGTGTGTTACGCGACAAAATACGTTCGCGCCATCATGAGGTAATTGCCATCACTTTTGCGAAATCAGTAATGCACAGAGCTGCGACCTCAAGCACAGAGTCCATCCGTGCGGACCCTCTGCAGTCTGGTCCTATCGACTTGGGATGGGAGAGAGCAGGCCTCCAGCCAATCAGCAGAGCATGAGGTCTGACCCCCTTGGGGTATCTTCAACTTCAACGTAGATAGAATGAATCAATCAACCACAACGCCTACAACAGACCTCCATTGCTGCACCTTGGTTCCCATTGTATCACCACAAGCTTCCCTTATCAGCGATTTGTCCCAACTTTAAAATGCTGCGCTAGTCGTTTTCGTTCATCGTCGTGCACATTCGAGGGCAGTTCGTATCTGGAACTGCAATATACTGGGGCACGGCGCTGGTCACGACAAGTGACCGTGTTGAATGGACAGTTCAGCCGTGACCATGTGGGTAAAGTTCTGCTGCTTGCTAACGTTCTTTGTGAGCATGTTTGTATGTTGCTTAGTGTATTTCCTACTCTTGGTTCCCGGCCTTTCGCTGCCTAAGCGGACTTGGCGTCCTCAGCCTGCTTCCCACCCCTCTCCTCCTCAACAGCTTCCACAAGCCTATCAAACACCATCTTGAGATACTTCTCCTCCGCCGCCGTATTCGCACTGACAATGCGAATAATATACGTCCCACAAACCACCGAACTACTGATGTAAAATTCTCCTTGGCTATTGATCTTCTCATACACCCTCTTCGTCACCTGATTGCAATCATCTCTGTACTGCGCCTCCCCACTCGGCGTAAAGTCACTCGTGTACGCCTCATGCCTTGGATTCGGCTTATCCGCCTTCCCACCACTGGGCGTCGGCGGGTTGGGCGTGACCTGGAACGTGACCAGGCCGAAGCTAGCTTCCGTTGTGATCTTGAACAGATCAGGCCGGCTCTTGATCTGCTGTCCGAAGGACACGCCAAGCTGAACGTGATTGCGGATGAAAGCCTGCAACCCTTTCACGCCATACGAGCGCAAGACAAACCACACTTTGAGCGAGCGGAAGCGGCGACCGAGTGGGATCTGCCAATCGCGGTAGTCTGTGACAAGTCCGGCCTCTGTGAATTCGTTACGCAGGTAGGACGGTGTGATGGAGTATGTGTCGATGAGGTCTTTGCGGCGCTTGATGAAGAAGGCGCTGCAGTCGAAGTTGACGAGCAGCCACTTGTGCAGGTTGAAGTTGAAGGAGTCGAATGCTGCGATCGGTGGGCAGAGGTGCTGGTACTCCGGGCAAACGAGTGCGGAGCCGGCGTAGGCGGCGTCGACGTGGATCCAGATATCCGGGTATTCTTTAGCGAGCTCGGCGATACCAGCGAGGTCGTCGACGGCGCAGGTTGCTGTGCTGCCAATGGTAGCGGTGAAGTAGAACGGGATGAGGCCCTTCGCTTCTGATTCTTCAATGGTCTTCCTTAGCGATGCTGCTGAGACGCTGTAGTTGTTTTCTGCGGGAGCGGATACTGTACGGAAGCGTGTGCCGGCGATGATGGCGGCTTTCTGGGTGGAAGAGTGGGCGTGCTCGGAGCCCATCGCTACAAGTTTGCCACGGAGGTCGGCTGCGGCATCCATCTTCTCCTCGCCTTCGGGCATGTCCTTGAGGCGTCTGCGAATGACACGTTCGCGAGCTGCGACTACGGCGGTGACGATTACTTCGCTGGCTGTTCCTTGGATGATACCACCGCCCTCGCCCTGGCTCAAGAAAGCGTCAGGCAGAGCAATCAACTTAGCGACCCAGTCCATCACCACAGTCTCTAGCTCTGTGATTGCAGGCGAGCAGATCCAGTTGAAGGCCGCTGCGTTGAAAGCTCCAGAGTACATGTCGCCAAGCATGGCCGGGAAGGAGGAATTGCATGGGAAAAAAGCCATGAACTTTGGCGATTGCCAATGTGTCAGACCCGGCATAATGACACGGTCGATGTCGGATTGGATGGTTTCCCATGACTCTCCTTCTTCTGGTGCTGAGTCAGGGATGAGAGGGCGCAGATATCCGGGAGTGACGGATGGCAAAACGGGTCTCTCCTCTATATTATCGTAGTATGCTGCGACTGTAGACAGTCAGACGACGTTGCACATGCGTGAGTAAGCAATTCAAGAGAACTTACTCTCGTCAATGGCTCCCTTGGCCGCATCGCGAAATTGTTTCGAGTCCATGGTGCGGGGGGGGGGGGGGGTAACTGGCAACGAGAAAAGAGCAATATGTAAGGTGCTGTGAATTGAGACAATTGATCTGAAAAGGTCCTTTTATCCTCCTCTATAAACCACCTTTGAGAAAGGTATCCAAGCTTCGACTGGTCGATGTTAGGGCGTGAAAATGACAAAGTAAAAACGTGTTCTGGTATTCCGGAACGTTGAATTTGTAGGTTCCGGTTCCGCGCACGTTATCACGCGTTACCTTTTGCAGCGACACTTTGAGGCGCAATTACTTGAAGAAGACTAGCGGCACCCCAGCTATATATAAATAGGCGTGTGCCCGCGGACGTAGAATGTGCGAGTGCATGGTGGACCGATGATGGGGTCGCATAGTCAGGTACTTTGCTGTTGGCCCTGCTACATGCGGCTCGAGCCGCCTACAGCCATCTTCCGTTACTCGACTCTAAACTGTATGATCCAAGGTCAGAACGATGGGTATTCGCTTTTGCACTCCTACACCACCTCCTACAGCAGCATGAAGATACATGACTACCTCAGTATCTCCTGCCAACCTCAACTCCCAGGTTCTCGTCTGGATTCGCGAAACCACGCGCCCTGGGCGTGGCGCTTCCCTTGACATCTTGCGGCGCTTCGCCCTTGTACTCCCATCCGCCATCCTGCGAGAAGAAGTCGACCTCATCGATGATATCCCAGACGACGTCCTCGGCGATCTGCTCCTTGTAACGCTCACCGATGGCACGTAGTTTCCGGCCCTCAGGTACAGGTTTCTCCGACGAGTCGGTGCCGCCCATCTGCGTATCGTGCTGCTGGTACTTCCTGATCTCCTCAGGTGGGTACCAGAAGTCTGGACCCATGTTGACTTGTGCGATGCCACCATTGAAGACAGATATCGCAGGTAGGTAGCCGACCATGCCGTCGTCGAACCCCGTTCGCGCACCTGCCTTGACAGCTTCGACGGAGGGTACACTCGCCGGAGGTAAGAAAGCCAGGAGGTTCTCGAACGCGATACCGACCTCCTGCCCGTTCTTGTAGACCTTGATATGCGAGTGCGGTAACGAGCGAAGGCTGACGTCCTCGTGATTCGGCGAGGGATGGATCTTGGGTACAGGGCCGCGGTCGTGGTACGCTTCGACCATTTTCGTGACTTGGTAATCGAGCTGCTCAAAATAGAAGTTGCCCTTGTAAGGCACGGGTATGCGGTCGCGAATGATGTCGAGTGGGCGATCGAAAGGGTCGGCGTTGCTGGCTGTGGCGAAACCGTCGCCGAGGTCGACGGCGGGGTTGTAGATACCCTCGACCACTTTGCTGTGCATGGAGAGCGAGGGCAGCTGTATCTCCAGGCCTATGACATCTCCCTCGGAGATGTGCTGGTCTGTCACGTACTCGACAGGGACAGGCTTGCCATGCGGTGGCCTGGCTTTCATGTGCTTGCTCTTTGCGCCTTTGGGCAGCGGCTTGAAGATCTTGGAGGCGCGTGATCGGTGTTGGGCTTCAAAGCGTGCGTCTGTGATGCCGTAGCTGTAGCCATCGAAGCCCACAGGTCCGTCGAGCGGCGCTTCACGCCTGGCCCAGCCCACGCGGACGTGTGGTCCAGGCTTCGTGTCGCCCGTCCTGGCGTCGACGGGGTCCTTTGGGCCGTCTGCTGGTATGCCGCGCAAAACCTTGACTTCGTAGTAGACGCGGCCCTCCCTTGCCACGACGTTGCCTCTCCCCATGCGCCAGCCCTTTTCTTGAGAGACAATGGTGGCGCTGTCATCGAAGTAGAACCACTTGTCCGAGTCTTCGTGGCTCATTCTAGGGCCATAGGGGCGGGAGTCGCTCTGACGGTAGTACTGCTTGTGCCTGAAGAGCGGATCTGCGACACAGTGCGTGTACCTGTAGCCCTTCTTGTTCCAAGCATAGTCCTGCGGCTTCTTGAGCTCCGCAACGCCACCAGGCGCGTAGAGCGGGTTGGGCTCGCGCGACAGGAAAACGCCATCCTTGGGCGCGTTGTAGTCTGCCGCTTTGGGCTCGGGGATCGAATATCGCATAGGCGAGTCGGCGGACGGGCGCTTCTCCTTCTTTGCTTTTGGATTGGGTGTACTGGCACGGGCGTTTCCAGATGCCTCGCGCTTCTTGAGCGTCTCGCGCTTCTCCCTCGGCTCGCGCTCGCGTGGCGGCACCCGCGGTCGTGAACGCGCCGCCGCATCGCCGCTCGGGTTGGGATTGAGCGGAGACGAAACGGCGGGAATATGGTCTTCTTCGAGTGGTCGCCGCATCGGAGGCGCAAGTGTAGGCGTGTTCGAGCGCGACGGGGGCTGTGGTTCCGCCATGCTGGTTGTTGGTGTTGTTGGTGTTGTTGGTGTTGTTGCTGTTGTTGGCTTCTTCCAGGATTGTTGACCGCGGGAGCTCTCTCTCTGATGATGCAGGGCGATCTGCACGGGCCCCTTCCTCGGGTCCACTAACCCCGCCTGATTTTTTGTTGCCGTTGGGGTCCAAACTTTTGCGACTGCCCGACTCACAGCGAACTTCGCTACTGCTCCATCGAAGCCTTCCTGGACGATAGCGCCGGGCGTGGACTTTAGTACACGAAGCGACAGCTGCCGCGAAAAGCTGCCCACCAAGTCCCGATCGCTTCGATTGAAAGCCCACCATGCCGAGAGTACCAAAGTCGCCCGGCCTGCAGAGCCAGCGACACAACCCTCTCGCTGAGGAGTACCTTCCGTCCGACGCCTACAAGAACAAGGCCAAGCGCACCAAGCGCAACAAGGCCGACCAGGAAGACGAGCAGCGCTATGTAGACGCAAAGAGCTCGCGCAAGATCTTGGACATCGGACGAGAGCTCGAGGAAGAGGACGAGCGCGAGAGCCAGAGAGGCGCACCAAAACGCGCAAACCCAGCATTCGATTTCGAGCAGCGGCTAGGCGAGGACGACCTCGAGGAGCATGTCACAGGCCAATTCGACGACGACGACGACGAAGAGGCGTGGGGCGAGGACGAGGAAGAGGCCGAGGAAGTCGAGATTGATGCAGACGACCTGGCGGCGTGGAACAAGTTCATTCCCACAGACGACAACCCCATCCACTGGCCCGGGCAAGAGACGGCACCATCAGGACCCGGCACAGATTTGGCAGCTCTCATTCTTGAGAAGATTGCCGCACACGAGGGCGGCGCTGGCGAAGGTGACCAAGAAGCGCCAAGACAGATCATGGGTGGCGGCGCACCAGAGGATGCCGTGGAGCTCCCAGCAAAGGTCGTTGAGGGTATGTCGAGTTCGCAGCACGCGTCAAACGTCGGCTGACATTGTGTAGTATACAGCAAAGTCGGCCTCATCCTCTCCCGCTACAAAGCCGGCAAGCTTCCCAAGCCCTTCAAGATCCTTCCCACAATCCCCGCCTGGGAGACCCTCCTCGCCATCACGCGACCCGAGAACTGGACGCCGAACTCTATGTACGCGGCCACCCGAATCTTCATCTCCTCGAAACCCTACAACGCTCAAATCTTCCTCAACACCGTTCTGCTGCCTGCCGTCCAGTCGCACATCGCCGAGACACAGAAGCTGAATGTACACTTGTACAACGCGCTGAAGAAGGCGTTGTACAAGCCCAGTGCGTTCTTCAAGGGCATCGTCTTCCCCATGCTTACCGAGAGCCGCTGCACACAGCGCGAAGCAACAATCGTCGCATCAGTCGTCGCAAAGGTCTCCGTCCCCGTTCTCCACTCTGCTGCTGCGCTGCACCGGCTGTGTGAGATCGCAGCCGAGCAGATGTCAAGCGACCCTGATGCCGCCGGGCCGTGCAACATCTTCATCAAGACATTGCTGGAGAAGAAGTATGCGCTCCCCTTCAAGGTCATCGATGCTTTAGTGTTCCACTTCCTACGCTTCCGCGCCGTCGGCGCAAGCTCTGCGGATGCAATGGACACTGAGTCTGTAGCTGGCGACTTGGGTGGCACGGGAAAGCTACCGGTCATCTGGCATCAGTGTCTGCTTGCCTTCGCACAGAGGTACAGGAACGACATCACAGAAGACCAGCGTGAGGCGCTGCTCGATCTCCTCCTGACAAGAGGGCACAAGGGCATCAGCCCAGAGGTTCGACGAGAGTTGCTCGAGGGTAGAGGGCGGGGTGTCGTTGCTGAGCCCGCAGCTGCGGTTGGCATGGATGGAGACGACACCATGGTTATGGGATAAGTGTTCTACTCGAGATGACGAGATCATGTGCATTGGACGGCGTTTTAGATGGAAAAGCAATACCCTCGAATTTAGTCCTGGTTCATCGGACCTGCAATCTTCCCGATTTCCCTCTTGCTCGGTAGGTCTCGCCTCGTGGCGGAAGACTGGCTGGTGACTACCCAATCTGAACGAGTCTGTTTAACAACTTGCTGCCCTCCAGCACTGGCTCTCGTCCATGACTTCTCTTCTCCAGCTCGTTGTTTCCACTGCGCTAACACGGCCTACAGAGGACGCGACTGCGAGACCGCCACACGGCCCACTCGTATAGGTACCTCCCTCGCGTTTGCATCCATTGCAACGTAAGCGCTTGTTGAAGTGGCTCATCATTCAACCAGTCACAAGGGTTCACTGATTGTCAAAAGAAACTAACATTGAGTGGTTAGCTGATTCCACAGTGTTCCTATCCAACCTGCGACGGTAGCCTTCTCTCCGAACGCACTACGACGAGATCGATGGGCTGTGCGATTCGGCGCGCAATGGTTGTCGCACGTGCAGCGAGCTATAGCGGCACTTGTTCGAAAGGGGAAAACACCGGGAGCAATAGGCTGCCGGTATTATACCTGGGTAGATTCTTGGACAGGAGTTCCTGATCAGGCATTTGATTCATGCTCTCATCGGTTCGGGTACTCACTTCAGGGTGGTTGAACTGCGCAGTGACTCGGCCGGGCGTGGCAGAACTTCTGATGTCTAGGGGAGCCGATCCGGTGGCGAAGTGGTGCTCGCGTTCGATTTCGCCATCAACTCGCCCATGATTTATGAAGTGGACGAAAGGCGATTCATCTCAGGAAAACTAGTGAGTCCCACTGGTTCGATTGAGCTGAGTACTGGCGCTGATTCTGATTGCCTGATACGAAGATCGCGAGAGACTATTAACGCTCTCTCTCAACGATCTCTACCCATCAGCCGAACAAGCCACCGCTGATCCGCAGGACAATTCAAAGTTACTGTAGAAGTGGGTGTGCGCTTAGTTGGCCGATTGTGCCAACGGAGAGCGCCACAAGTCATGCTCGAGGGCGCTTCACGCTGATCAGTCATCGTCGTTTCTCCCTACTCGTCTACTCAGGGTCGAAGCAGATGTTGGGGTTGACGGCCGTAAGCATTATCGACTCATCGAGACAACGGGAGTCGCTCCAGAGGGCCACCGTTACGCTATGCTCAGCCACCTCTGGGGTCAGACCAGCGACCTATCTACCGACCAGTGCGGAACAACTATCAGACACGAACCAAAAAAGGGATTTCTAGGGATTGATTACCAGCATGCTTTCAAGGTGCTATTGACATGGCGGAGAAGCTCGACACTCCCTTTCTCTAGATCGACTCTCTCTGCATCAGTCAGGACGATGACGTGGCAGCGTGGACCAAGTGTACAGCAACTCATTCCTGAACCTCTCTGCCGCCGCATCCTCATCTAGCAAGGACAATTTGCCTAGCTTGGCCAAGAAGGATTTTTTGCAAGAGCCACGCTTTGTCGGAACCGGGCTGGACAGGTCGGCTCACAGGAATCTACCAGATCTTCGACCCTCACTTTTGGGCCGATCGCGCCACATCAACATGGCTGGCTCCTCGAGGCTGGATCTTTCAGGAACGCGCGCTGGCGCCCCGGATTCTGCATTTTGCTTTCGACCGAGTGCTCTGGAAGTGCGCTGGATCTGAGCGGGCCGAAAGAGTTTCCGCACGGGATACCACAGTATTTCATTGATACCGGTCGCCGAGGGTTCAAGTACAATATGAGTACCAATCTGTTGGATTCTTACATACCGAAAGACAATATCGACTCTTACCAAGCTGGAACCCTGCCCGAGCATGGCTTGCTATCAATGCTCACCTTATATTTCAAGCATGCCCAACCAGCGAAATTCATACATTGTGCGCAAGATTCCAAATCAGGACGCTCTCTGATGTACACGCCGAAAGCGGCTTGTACAGTCAAGTCATCGCCGAGCACAACATACACCAAGAGTATCAAGACACATACCTGGCTTTCCCTGATATGCAGAAACAGGCCGCTGATGGCTGCGGTTTTGGCACCTTCATTAGAACCAGCTTACTGCTAAATGTCAAAAGCTCAAGAGGAGGTCCGAGCGTGAGAAGGGAAGAGTGCATATCATTCTGAGAGCATCCATGGAAGATCGATCCATGCTCTTGATGTACAGAAGCCGGGAACCGCATACTATTCAAGTGGGCGTTCTTTTCAAGGACGGCAACTGGAAAGCACCACTGTCGTACGGCATTTCGTTTCAATCCTCGTCAGGTACGTGCGCGTCCGTATGAGGAAGTTTGAAGAAGGATGCCAACAATGGACAGAAGCCACAGGCACGGAAAAGGTTCCCCTCTCAGTCGACAGCATCGATACTGTCATGCGACAGTCGCAAGAATGCGGCAAGACGTATCCTGGGTACAAGCTTCCAGCGCCGACGAGAATTAGGACTGCTACTCGAGCTGGTACAAATTTGTTGAGACGTACACTGGAAGAAATCTGTCTTCGTCTGAAGACAAGCTGCCAGTGATGGAAGGGCTTGCGGGAGCCTTCAGAGACATAGTTGACGATGTCTACATATTCGGTCTCTGGAAATCAGACCTATAGCGGGACCTCCTCTGGCACTCGCGCTACCGATCACCCTGGAAATTTCCTGCAAGCGGATATCGCGCGCCGACCTGGTCCAGGGCATCTAGCGATGGGCCGTGTTTCTAGGATGAGGCGGCTTTCAAGCAGGGATGGACATCACTCATTGAAGGTTTTGACGTGTCTCCTTCTCGAAAGTGCGCCAACTGCGACCAGGCGACAGGCACGCAGCTGAAACTCGTCACAGCAGTAGCATCACTGAGAGATGTTCTATTGGCTCTGCGTAAAGAGAGCACACACCAAGTATATGAAGCGATTCAAAGATATCAGGCACAGATTCAGAGCATTTCCGCAGCCGGGCATTGAGAGGACAGGTATTGAGATCGAGGCACGAATACGGGAATGCTTGGCAGGCATCTCTCACGAGACTCAGATGCCCTCAACACCTTTCTTGGAATCTTCCAAGCGTTTCCAGAGCTTGACATACCCGTATACAATTTCTGGGGATTGCCTCTGACGAGGTTCCGCTGGACGAAGAGCGCTGTCCAGCAACCAAGCGGATCAAACAAGACTGACGAACTCCTCGCGACCTTTCTCGCATCACTGTCAAGAGCAGTCCCCCAATGCAAGTGCGGATGCGAGACCTCAAACGCCATCTCCTTGGCTTACCACTTGGTGGAGGACAATCATGTCATGGAGCTTCGCAAGGTCACCGTTCGGTTGAACTAGGCGTCTCAGAGCTCAAGCACGGCCTTTACGATTGTACACTTCTCCGCCACCGCGCCCTCGTTCAGCAACGGCCGCCTCCCTCGCTTGGCCAAAAAGAGACTGCTTCCAGGACCTGCATTCAGTCGGAACAGGCTGGAATAGTCGCTTTGAGGGTATCTTACCAGATCTTCTGTCTTCACTTTTCGGTCGACCGCGTCTCGTCAACTCGGTTGGCTTCTTGTGACTGGATCTTCCAGTTGGTCCGCAGACCCTGCGTCTTGGCCTCGAGTGCTACTGCAGAAGTGCGCTAAGTCGTGACGTGATGACGCATGTAGAAGTACAAAAACACGCATGAGAACCTGTTTCGCAGCCTGTCGACAAGAAGTGGTTGTTCTTGGGTTGCATCCCGAGGCCTCAGTTCGTGGTGACAGAGAGGAGGATTGCAGGACAATTGGAGAGACAAGGACACAGGTAGCGAATTGCATTGATGGATATTGCATCACATCCTTCGCCTTGAGGCCTTCTTCCTAATAGCGTTGAAGCCGATGCCGCCGACCAGACAGAGTGATATAACTCCTGCGATCAGCCTACTCCTCAACGCCAATGACAATATCCCCCTTGGTCTTATAGAACGCGACATGGTTTCTGATCTTCTCCATCTTCGGCAGCGGCTCCGGATAGTACCACGCCGCGTCCTGGATTTCGGTTTTGTTTGTTGTGACGGTGTAGTAGGATGCCTCGCCTTTGTAAGGGCAGTAGGTGCTGGTTGAGGTTGGGGTGAAGTGTGATTTGGTTACTGAGTCGGGCGGGAACTGCGGGTCGGATGTTAATATAACGAAGTCCGCTGGCATTCAGTTCACGGGGAAGGGGGGTTGACTGAGCAAGCCATGATGGCGTGTACAAGGAGGAGTCCGGTGGAGGTGAGCGTACGTAGATGTTTCCGTCAACTACCTCCCAAGTGGAGGTTCGGGCGACTTCGACGCCGTTGACTGTTGCTGTGGCCTGGGGCATGTTGGATGGCTTGTGAGATTGTATATGCAAGGCAAAGAGATTGTCTCAGGCTTCCGAGCTGTGATGCTTGTGGTTGTCATCACTGAATGCGGAGTACATGTTATCGATAAGAGCTATGTGACGGTTGTCATCATGCATCTCTCGAGAACCTATCTTTTGAATTTCTCTGGGTGCCCTGGACCACAGTGACAACGTCAATAGGCAGGTTCCGGATCATTGCATTGATGTGAAGCTTTGGCATTCTTTATGGTCGTGGTTTCGCGCTCGCGACAAGGTGTGAGGTGTGGGGTGATCGATAGAGCGTTCGGTGTTGCACGGAGATGGTGCGGGCAAGGCTTCATGAGATCCGAGTTCGGGCCAGCATCAGCGAGAGCACCGAGAGATGTACGCTACTGGTAATTGAGTGGCCGAGAGCGCTACACGCGGGGCATCCAATGGTACGGAAGCCAATCTCGATTTTCTGATGAAACAGCTGCAGAGAGAAGTCAAGATGGGTGCTCGTAGATGTTGCTCAGGATATTTTGAGATCGTTCGAAGGGTTCATTCAAACGCTCGGTGCGGTGCCGCGCCGAAGCTCGACTGACGCTCCAGCATTACAAGATTGCACAGGACATTCTGCCTGCTCGCGTCGAGCACGGCAAGACAGCAGAGAATCTAGAAGGCACATTGTGCATCGCCTTGGTAGATTGCAATTCGATGTTCCAAGATTTGGTGAGTGCCAGGCCGGCGGCGCGTCTGAGCTAGGATTACAGCGGAGCATATATGCATGTTTGAGCCTCAGCGCATCAGACGGACCGAACTGCAAGGGTGAAAGGGTCGCGTGGATGGTGCGCGTAAAAGGATGACTGTCCGTACACCCACCGGACTAGCGGTCGCCTGTTGTCCGATGTGTGAAGGGATCCATAGCGGACCGGCGCCGACGCCGAGCGCAAGGGACTGGTTGAGCTGAGACATGTCCAGAGCATGTGTTGAGCGATGGAATGCACGCAATTGGGACTGGTGCTGTGTCGCGACGAGCAACACGGGGGGGATAGCGAGCAGTGCGACTTGAAGATAACGCGCGGGAGCAAGGCACCTCGAGGCGTGCAAGCGCCTCGACACAAGCGTGACTTGTGCACACGGTCCCGGCGGATGCGAAAGAACGGGCTTTAATTGGAAACGAGCTTATCTTGGGGCGCAGAGTGCATCCCTGTCTGCGCGCTCGGCAAGCTGCTGCTCGTCATCGCAAAGAAAAAGTAGTTTTCACGGGCTTCGGTGGGGACTGCGCACCTCCCACCACCTCCGCCCGCCTCTCCAGCATCAGCTATCAACAAGGCTGCATCGCCGCGTGCACCTGTGAAGCGCTCCACAGCTCAATGGCTCCCACCATGCGGCCCTTCGCTGCGGCGAACCTCCTCTCGCAGGCCCAGCTGGCTGGCCGCCGCGCCTACAGCACACAGCGCCCGTCCTTGATCGGCAGCAGAGCGCGCTGGACACCGCGTCCCGTCCAGTCCCAGATTGCCCTGCGCCAGAGCTTCCGCCAGCAGAGCAACTTGACCCCCGGCAAGCAGCAGGTCAAGAAGGGCGGCTTCAGAATCTTGCGCTGGACGTGGCGCCTCACCTGGGTGTCCGCCGTTGCAGGCCTCGCATATGTTGGCTACGGCATCTACGAGACGCGCAACCCCGTCGACCAGCCGCCGCCCGACCCGACCAAGAAGACGCTCGTCGTCCTCGGTATGTCTTGAAGCGATGTTGCAATTGTTGCAATGGATGACTGGGATGATGATAGCTGACGGGCGCGCGCAGGTACCGGATGGGGCTCCGTCTCCCTCCTCAAGAAGCTCGACACGGAGAACTACAATGTCATCGTCGTCTCGCCGCGCAACTACTTCCTCTTCACCCCGCTCCTCCCCTCGTGCACCGTCGGCACGATCGAGCACCGCTCCATCATGGAGCCCATCCGCAACTTCCTGCGCCACAAGAAGGCCGCCGTCAAGTACTACGAAGCCGAGGCCACCAAAATCGACTACGAGAAGCGCATCGTGTACGTCAACGATGAGTCGCCCATCAAGGGAGACGTCTCCCAGACTCAGGTCTCCTTCGACATGCTCGTTGTCGGTGTGGGTGCTGAGAACGCGACTTTCGGTATGTCATACATGTCATGCATGAGCCCGACACGCGACCTGGCTAATCTGGTGCAACAGGTATCCCCGGTGTCCGCGAGCACGGCCTGTTCTTGAAGGAGGTCGGCGATGCCCAGGCCATCCGCAACCGCATCATGGACTGCTGTGAGACAGCCACCTTCAAGGACCAGTCTGAGGAGGAGCGCCAGCGTCTGCTGCACATGGTCGTCGTTGGTGGAGGACCCACCGGTGTGGAGTTCGCTGGTGAGCTCCAGGACTTCTTCCACTCCGACCTGAAGAAGTGGATCCCCGAAATTCAAGAGAAGTTCCACGTCACCCTCGTCGAGGCCCTCCCCAACGTTTTGCCCATGTTCTCGAAGCAGCTCATCGACTACACCGAGAAGACGTTCAAGGAGGAGACCATCGACATCCGCACAAAGACCATGGTCAAGAACGTCACAGACAAGTACATCGAGGCTGAGTCAACGGGTCCTGATGGCAAGAAGCAGCTCGAGAGGATCCCCTACGGCCTTCTCGTCTGGGCCACCGGCAACGCTCTGCGACCGCTCGTCAAGGACTTGATCAACCAGATCCCGGCTCAGAAGGACTCCCGCCGTGGTCTCGCCGTCAACGAGTACCTCGTTGTCAAGGGCACCGAGAACGTCTGGGCTGTCGGTGACTGCGCCGTCGCCAACTACGCCCCTACTGCCCAGGTCGCCGCTCAGGAAGGTGCTTTCCTTGCTCGCATGTTCAACCAGATGGCCAAATCCGAGGAGATCGAGACCAAGCTGACTGAGCTGTCCGAGGTCCAGGAGAAGGCGCCCAACGCCGAGGCCCGCAACAAGGCTTTCGAGGAGATCAAGGACCTGCAGAAGAGGCTGAGGAGGATGAAGGGCGTCAACCCCTTCGAGTACTCTCATCAGGGTTCGCTCGCTTACATTGGTTCCGAGAAGGCCGTCGCCGATATCTCATGGTTCTCTGGCAACATCGCTTCCGGCGGTACCATCACCTACTTCTTCTGGCGCAGCGCCTACCTCAGCATGTGCTTCAGCACCCGCAACAGGATCCTGGTGCTCATGGACTGGGTCAAGGCTAAAGTCTTTGGTCGCGACGTGTCGCGTGTCTAAACCCTTCCCTCCTTTGAGTTTCCCTAAAAGTTCCACCGTTGTCTATATACCACCATCACCCTCCCCAGCGACTACCCCCTCTGTATTGTATCACTGTAATACTGGGTCCGGTCTGAATGATCTTGGGAAGAGCTAAGGCGTTCTGTGGGTTTGCGAGCGGGTTGATAGATTCTTTTTGTATGTCCTAGTTGGAGGAGAAAGTCACGAAACAGACATTCGCATTGCAATGCATTACTATTCGAAACCCATCACAGCCTGAATCGATCGCACTGCAACCACGTTCCCTTCCTCTTTTCGAGGTGGCAGTCGCCATTGTATTCCCGCGGCTACGCCTGCAGTTGCAATCATGATGACAGCAACGACACATGCGTGTCGCTCACATCTCTCCTAACGTCCCAATCTTTTCAATACCACAATTCTCGAAAACATCATCTTTCGCGCGCAACCACGATCACAGCCATGTGACATCGCCGGTCTTGCTCGACATGGCCTTCCGTAAACCATGTGAGAGCACTATAGACATCATGAGCCTATCTACCACTCAAAGATCTTCAGCCAACAACAATGCCCGCCTTTGAGCTTGCAAATCGGCGACCGAGTTGCACTGCATCCCGACGGTGATGATGGGCGTGGTGTTCTCTCCATACCCGTATGCGATTGCGGGCTTCTTCTTTTCGCAGCAGCTGTTCCAGCTCGCTTGGCTGTGGAAGTTGTGGAAGCAGGAAGGAACATCAGCAGATCGGAGTACGATGAATAAATTTGCCTAGGCTTATAGTCTGGAGGAACTTTTGCATCGGGATTACGTCTTACCTCGCCTTTCCATGCCCCGAATGCCTGAAGCTTTACGTTGGGCATGCGCAAACCACCCCCAGCTAGATACTGACGAATCCAGCATGGATGTTCTTCTAGAACTCGAACGACCTCGAAACCTCCAACAACTTCGTACTTGTTAACACAGTGGCACAGCTAGGCTACATCGCGACAGCCCTCGAACCACTCAATCGCCGCTCGACGCCCAACTTCTTCTCATACATCGTCGCAAAGACGTTCGCGGGCATCGGCGTGCTCGATCTCCTGCACAACACATCAGCGGCCTACTACCGCGACGTCCCACCTTCAGGCCTCGTCCAAATCGCGACTGGGGTTGGTTTCGCAGCTGCGGCGAGCGTGAGCGACTGGATCTTCGGCGGATGTCTGGTGTACGATTTGGCTGAGCTGGCCGTGGGTCAGGCAGGAACGAGCTGGGGCAACCGTCTGGGAGGGTATGGGGCGATGACGGCTGGTATCGTTGGCTTCAAGAACTACTTTAGAATGTCCAGCAGTGCGTATCGAGACCTATGAGCGCTGCTGCCGAGTCGCAGTCCACGATGGAAGGCTCAGAAGCACGCGTACTCGAGGGTCGATGAGAACGCTGATACCGTGTAATCGCCGGGAAGACCACAAAAAGGCCAGCACACGCAGCCCTTCTGTATACTAGTGATCATCATGCTCGAACTCGGGACGGTATGTTTCTCGTGACAATCACCCAGACCTCGTCCCGTGCCAAGTGTCCATGTGACATGTTTCTGCAGTCGCTCGCGTTTTCCTTACGTTTTGGAGCTGTGCTGCCGCCTTAGTGGTGTTTATTAGTAGTTGTATGAATGCCGATGACGGAGGCGGGGCAGGTTTCCCTGCATGCTCGAGCACCCTGCTGTGCGCATCACTGCTCTCCGCGTATCTCGCCTGCATACAAATCGACTCGCGTAGTAATAGATGAATAATTGCTGCCTCCTCACAGCACGTGGTGCAGATTCCGGGGGAAGAGTGAGACCCCGCCAAGCCATAAGCGGCGGGAGGTGATCGCGTGTAGACAAAGCGGCGCCGCTTATCTCTTATCATTTATCTTCGATGTTACATTACGGGTGGGATTGTCCGCCTGTACCGCCCAGGCTTGTCGCACCGTGTATCGCCAACCAGTGCCTTGGAGCCCGCCGTTTACCGCATGGCGCGCTTTACTTCATATCGGGTTGTCCGAGCCTGGGGATCGTCTGGTCTGTGTGTGGGTGTGGTTGACTGATGCTGGTATTGATGACTCCGCTACGCTTTGCGCTGCCGTCTCAATTACTGCTAATGATTGACGACTTCTCTTCCTCTCTCATACACTGGGCTTATTTCTTTCTTTGACTGCACTTTGCGACCTCTTCTACTGTCGCGCGTTGGGTAGTGTCGCGTATCTTCGAGCGAGTCTTATCTACGTTAGAGCCGAGGCCGACGTCACCGCCCAGTGAGTTCGTGAACGTCGAGAACACCCCGCCAGACCTCAGGTATTGGATCTCTAAGGTCTTGGATCCTTTATCATAGACAACTCGCGTCGCTGAACTCCGGGTCACAACTGCGCCCTCGTGGCTGTACCCACGCGCCACCGCGAAACAGCACCTGACCACCTTCCAAGTCGCAACACTCCCAAACAACAAAGGAAGAAAGAACGACTGGATCCTTCATTCCTCACATACAAACAGTTCGAACCGAACTTGCGGCGTCATGCTGCCCTACCGACCACCTCAGATCGACCAACCCTCACTACCACCGCACTGCGAGCCCGCCGACGAGTTTCTCCAAGCCCTATCCATAACCTTCCACACCTGCATACCATCCTACCTCGCCCTCATATCGACCCTCCTCGGCACATGCAGTATCATATCATGGCTGTTTGCACAGCTGCCCCAGATATACAAGAACCACAAGCTCAAGTCGACTTCCGGGCTTAGCGTATACTTCCTCACGGAGTGGCTGCTGGGCGATCTGACCAACCTCCTAGGTTGTCTGTTTACGGGACAAGCGACTTGGCAGATCGTCATTGCTGGGTATTACGTACTTGTAGACTGTGGACTGACGGGGCAGTGGGTTTGGTACGAGCTCCTGCACCATGGAAGACCTCTGCGACCAATCTGGGGACGCTGGAAGAGCGGAGAGAACGATAACGGAAACGGAAGTAGTGGCATGCAGCAAGTCTCGAAGGGGAAGACGCCAGAACCAACAGACACGAAGTCAGATAAGAAAGACATGGAAGTCCAGCACTCAGCCCCGCTCGACGCATTCCGAATCCCCAACTTTGCGCGCTCAACCAGCGGCGTCAAGGAGTCATACCCAGTATCCCCCATGGGAGGCCCTCAATTGCTAGAAGCCCCAGGAACGCCAACAAACCGCAACATCCCGCGCGTAGCAGCCTCGTCCTCCCCTTTTCCCTCGCCCAAAACCGTGCTCTACATCAGCATGATCTTCGCCGTCCTCTCGCATGGCACAGTCGCACATCCCACCAGCCCGTCTCCTATCTCCACGCTCTCCGCATCTGGCGACACAGGAATGACAACGCGAGAGTTGCTGGGCAAGTTCTTCTCCTGGTCAAGCACATTTCTCTACCTCGGCAGCCGACTCCCACAGCTCTACAAGAACCAAGTCCGCCGCAGCACCGCCGGCCTATCTCCCTCGCTCTTCGCAGCAGCGTTCTTCGGGAACCTGTTCTACAGCACCTCGCTCCTGACCAACCCTTCAGCGTGGCAGGACTTCCCACCGCACAGCGGATGGACCGAAGAAGGCACCAAGCGCACAGAATGGATCCTGCGCGCACTTCCTTTCTTCCTCGGCGCTGCAGGCGTGTTGCTCATGGACGCAGCAGTCGGTCTGCAATTCGTGTATTTCGGGGATGGGGAGCTGAAAGATGCACGCGGCCGACCCATCCTGCGGGACGACGAGATCATCGTGACGGTTGACGACCACGGGGTTCCGAAGCGGAGGAAACTCCATTGGAGGAGGGTGAGCGGGTGGATGCGCGGATGGGCGCCTGCGGTTAGTGTCGCTGCGACACCGTCTGTTAGCAGAGCGACAACGCCTGCGCAGACACCGACACCACGCAATCTAAGTCCGGCGAGTACTGAGGGCAGCAGGAGTCAGAGTATACCGATTCGAGGTGCGGGAGGGGCGTTGGACGAGGCGAGGGCGTTGTTGGGGACATCTAGACATGCGAGTCCGAGGAGTTATGGGGCGCTTTCGAGTCCAAGATAGAAGAGGTCTAAAGGGGGAAGAGGTGGAGTTGCATTGCATTTTTCGGGTCATGAAGCATAACGGAGCTGGCGTTAAGGTCATCCTTTTTTGCGTCCTTTGATTGACACCTTTGAGTTCCAGCATGAGATATATGATATATGGCATAGTATGAGATATGATATATGGCATAGTATGAAATACGATAGAGCGCCGTGTAGAGGCTGTACGAACTGAAGGTATGCATCATTATAACAAAGTACAGTAGCATGCATCGTATCCTATCGACAGTACACCAGTTGGTGCCCATGCAACAAAACGCCATATAATCCTCTTCCTCTTCACATACGCAACACTACCAGAGCGCAGCATCTTTATCAAAGCGCAGCATCTCCTTTCCTGCATCTTCGACATCCTTTCTCGCCTTCATGCGCATGTAGAAAATAGGGCAATCTCTACTTGCGCAGATGACTTCGCAGTGGATACTGCCCTGGCACCGCTGACATTGTGTCCAGAGTCTCGAAAAGCGAACCTCCAGCTCACTAACCTTGCTCAGCGTCTTTTGATATAGCTCACCAATGCGCGGCCGGCAATTCTCACAGACAGCGCCCTCCTTCTCATGCGCTGCAGTAAGCGGCTTTTTGCACCCCATGCATGTTTGCGTCTTCTTTGCGAACTTCATCAGTCCACCCATCGTGGGTGCTGCAACAGAGATGGCTCGAGTGTGTTCGCCCGTGAGGAGGGAGTTCGCTTTCTTCTCACCAAGAATAGGCTCGAAAATTCTACCGAGTGGTTTGGCCAACTGATTGTCGAGGTAGTATCGGGTGTCGATAGGCAGATTGTTCTCGAGCACCCACATAGGATCTTCGGATTTCTCGTAGTTTTTCGAGCCGCTGGCGCCCTTGACCATGACATAGGCAACACGATCACCGAGAGCTGGAGCAGAACCTGCGTCGCGCTTCTTCATTCGTTCGGCGAGCTCGACGTGTGCTTGTTTGTTGGCGTAGCCACCTTTGCCTTCTTTGTCTTCTTGTTTTGTCAGCGCCTTGGTGATGACAAGGTTTGACATATCAATCTTGTTTTGCAAGAGGTCCGAGATAGTGTCCTTCACGAACCTGGATTGTGTTAGTAAGAACTTGTGATGGTCGTGAATTGCTCAACTTACTCTTGCGCACCGTCAGGGTCTTGATCTATCAGCAACATGCGTAGTGATGTTTCGATGACTGTTTGCACAAGGCGACAGTTGTCGCGACGAACCGTCTCGATGCCTTTCGTGTCCATCTTGTCCCACTTGTTCGGATTCGTCCAATAAAGACCAGCGTAACGCTTCTTGTTGATGAGCAGATAAGGAAAATAGACCTTCTCGAACTCGAGCTTGATGGGCTTGATGAACTTTGAAGACACGTACTCTGCTGCCTCCTCGCCCAGCTTCATAGCTTCCGGCAGTTCAGAGGTGCCGAATTTGACCATGACGGAATCAGTGTCACCGTAGATGACTTCCGCATCGTGACTGTAGCCATTTGCGATGGTGTACTTCGCTTCAACTTCTTCCTTAGTCTTCTCAATCATTTGACGGCCGAAACTGGTCGTACTACTTGCAATTGCCAGACAAGGCAACTTGCCGTTCGTAGCACCCGTGAGGCCATACACAGAGTTGGCACTGACCTTCAAAGCCAGCTGGCGACCGTTCAACACAGCCTTCTTGAAGGGGTCTGTCTCAATGGCTAGCTCCTTCTTAGCCCTTTTACGGGCACCCAGCAGCTCTTCAAGAATCTGTGAAAGCAGACCCTTGCGTGTCTTCACAGTGCAGAACATATCGCCATTCGGTGTAACGATGTAGTCCTCGTCTTTCTTCATTTTGAGTTTCTCCACGGTCGCCCTGTCGAGCCAGGTTGTATAACAGAGGTTGTGTGCTTGCATGATACTCGGATACAGCGAAGCGAAATCGAGTGTAGCGACTGGCTGCTTGTAATATCCACGCTTCGGTTCAATGACGGTCGCACCTTCGTATGGATCACCACTGTCGCCTTGGTTCGGCAGATCCGGACAAACGAGTTGATGATCAAGGGCTTTTCGGAACAGCTGGCTGACGAACCTAATCTGTTGACCTCGAGCAAGCAGGTAGTTGAAAGGTACACCGGTGACCCTGGCCATCTCAGTGTAGTTGACCAGACACATGAGCTTATCCAGGAGTCGCTGTGGCAGATAGGCATCCTTCAGGCAGTACACCGCCAGTCTCCGTCGAGAGTTAGGGTCACCATTGAACAATTCTGTAATCATGCTGTGGTGCACATCCTCCTTTTGCTCTTTCAGAAAATGGGCGCTAACAGAGTTGAGTGTGTAACTTCGCAACTGGTGATCGCGCTGAATTAGCTGAAGCAGATCGAGCTGAATACGACCGTTTGTATTAGTAGTCTTGGTGTCTCGGCTTCCAAGCTGCTTACTCGAAAAGGTCGAGCTTTCCACCTTGGATTGTACAGTCTTGAGCCGTGACCAGTAAGGGAATTTTGCAAGCTTGAGGTGCTTTGCACGGTCCAGTAAGTATGGGAAGTCGAAGTTGGCAATATTGTACCCAATGATCACATCTGGATCAACTTCCTCAACGAAGTCGCGCCACTTCATCAACATGTCACCTTCGTCGGCAAAAGAAAAGACCTGCGTGGCCACGATGGGGCTGACTGTGTCCAGACTGAAGACATTCCTTACGAAGGGCTTCTCTTCACCATTTCGTGTAACAACGTTCGCGATCTGGATGACAGGGTCGACGTTCGCCTCCGGGAAGACACCTTTGCGGCCAGCGCATTCGATGTCGAAGGAGAGGATGCGGAGTGGAGCCGACTTCGCCCATTCGCCTTCTGACTGGTGAGCGATAAGGTCGGCATAATGTATTTGCGCCTCAATCTGACAATTGGAGTGTTGGTCCCGTGGGTGCAAGAGCTTGTACTTCCCAGCAGGTGCTTCTACCCACGACATACCGGCGATCTTTGTGTCGATCATAAACCTCAGTACGTAGGTAATGTTATCAAAGGTAAGGATGCCATCTTCTCGGGCCGGCCAAAGCCTCTTGTAGTTGGCATTACCCTTCTGTACCATCATCCGTACGCGGTTGATCATCTTGGGGTCGTTGACGGTGATCTTGAGGTACGGGCTCTTTTGGTTGCCCTGGAAGCGAAGGATGTTCTCCCTCATGCACATTTGAACCGAGGCAATGACGGCTGAGTGCTGGTTGAACTGCTTCTGGCATTCGCTCTCGAGGAAGATCTGGTATGGCTTGCAGTCCTCCTTATGGAAGTTGATCGGTGCGGCGACGTAGAAGTAGTGAAGAAATCCGGTGACATGGAGAAGGACTGAGTGGCCAGTCTGCAAGTGCAGTGTCAGTACCTGGTCTTTTGCAGAGCAAGAACGCGACTTACCTCCGTCACACCAAACAGCTTGACAGCTGGTTTCCCTCCGTTAAGCACACTCTCCTCAGCTTCGATCTGCTGAAAGACGACCTTCGAAGTCATCTCGCTGAAGTCCTTCGGTAGCGGCGGTCGCTTCCACTGCTGGTCCTTCTCTGCGTTCTTCGTCTTCAGGGCTTCGATGTCCTGGGTCATCTGCTCCAGCGTGTTCTCGAACTGACTCGGTCCCGGCTGGCTCGAGTTGAACGACCCATTGACCTTTTTGGCCAGTGGCCCTCTTGTGGTGGTGCCATTCTCGAGTTTGAGCTTCTTTGCGGAACGGGGCGATGCGTTTACGCGGTTGTTCGAGGCTTCAGCGAGGGCTCGCTTTGCCGGCGTGTTCGTTACAGGACCAACCATTTTCCGTGATGTGAGAAGTTGTCAGCACACAAGCAACATCAAAGGATGTATTGCTGTGTTGTTGTGGGCGCGTTGATGCGTTGTGGAGAAGATGCGGAAAGTACCACCTTAGGGCGACGTGAGAACGCGGAAGGCGCGACCGCGTCATGCCCGTGCGCGACACCCTTGTACGTGTAAATGGGCACTCACGCCAACCACAACTTTCCTCAACATCTGACTGCGAGCGATCCACTTGCTGTCAGACTGAGTTTCCCAGGAGTCATCTGCCCAGGGAAATTTCTCGATGTCGCTCTCGCAGTGCGATAGGCTTGGAAACGCCAAGGCCACAGTTTTCAACGTGTCGCTCTTCACTTCCTACGTTACACATCGCAGACGTATAGTTTCGTGCCAACTCAATCGTAGAAACAGTTCGTTGATCTCTCTGGACAATGACTTTGAGACGACTCGCACCATTTAATCCCACGCACTCATCGCTCTCGATGCATTCTGTTAGCTAATAGAAGGCCGAGCCTGGTCCACTCGCTAAGGTCTGCCTGAGCAAATACCAACGCAAATAGGCACATCAGGTACTTACTTCAACTTTCCTCTCACAAACAAGAACGTCTTCTGCACAGCCGTACAAATCAGCAACATGGCCACCAACCAGGATGACATCGTCATTGCGCCCGTCGAAACTGAGCAGGACATCAGACAAGCCAACTACTGTGTATCAGAAGCTTTCGGCCGTCAAGCAAAGGACGCTGTATGGATCCTCATGAACCCAGGATGGGACACCGAAGAAGGACAGGCTGGTCACGCCGAAGGCATGATCAAGCGCTGGAAGTCCGGGACTACCAACAAGGACGGCCAACCCAACAAGGTTTATCTCAAAGCTACATTACCTGACCCGGAGAACCCTGGACAGCGAAGAGTCGTAGGCATGGCCATCTGGCAGCAGTTTTCTGAAGTCGAAGGCTATGGAGACAAGTTCACAGGCGACATGGCCGAGGCATTGGCAAAGCTAGATGATACGAACAAGCGCTTTGCAGACCAGGTGTTCAAGTCACTGTGGAAGAGGCGCATTTCGTACATCATGGAGGTTGCTCAACAGAAAGATCGCAACAGCCCACCCGCCATCTTTACCTTGGATCTCTGTGCTGTCGACCCAGCATACCAACGACGGGGCGTTGCCGGCAAGCTTGTACAGTGGGGTTTGGAGGAGGCGAAGAGGAGAGGGAACTTGGAGTGCACAACGGAAGGAAGCGCCATGGGAAGAGCAGTCTACAGGAAGCTGGGTTTCAAGGATGAAGGCGAGGGAGACATCGTGTTCGAAGTCGACGACGAGTTCAAAGACTGGGACAAGCCACCAAACGTCTTCCTACGAACTGGTGCTTAAGAGCATACAACGCCATCAAGGCTCGGAATCCGGTCCTACATGTCCAATCGAATGAGTTCAAGACATCGCATTGCCAACTCATTTACGAATGCAAGGCTTCCCAACATGATGACTAGATGTGGCCAGATATCTGCGGGCATCTCCGTTACCCGCTTGCCCCATAGCTCCATGCTTGTTAGGGAAGGTGGGATGATGAACGTGGTGGAATGAAGTGGGGCGGCTTTCGTGTGGAGCTACCCCGCCAGGGTTCAAGCTTCACGATAAACACATTCCCTGTTAACGTACACTCAACCCTTCTTAACGCCTCTCTCGTTCTGGAAAAAACAGCTCGAATTCAAGTTTTGGAGACCATAATCATTTCATACAACACGTTTGACGCTCAAGCGCCCTGTATTATCACCATGGCGCCCATAGTCGATATTCACACCCACGTCTACCCTCCAAAGTACATGGACCTCTTGCGATCGCGCACAGAAGTCCCTTACGTCCGCACCTTCCCCGACGCGCCCGACTCCTCACGCCTCATCATTCTCCCCGGCGAAGATGACCCTTCCACTCCATCAACATCGCGCGGCCGCCCCATTGGCCCGGAGTACTTCGACATTGCCAAGAAGATCGCATTCATGGACCAGCACAGAATCGACAAGAGTGTCATCTCACTCGCAAATCCATGGCTAGACTTCCTATCCGCAGAAGAAGCAGGGCAGAAAGCTGTCGAAATCAACGACGATGTCAATGAGCAGTGTGGGCTGTACCCTGGGCGACTATACTTCTTCGGCACCCTCCCTCTTTCAAGCGACACAGACATCATCGTCAAGGAAATCGAACGCCTGTCAACGCTAAAGTACGCGCGCGGTGTCATCCTCGGGACTTCGGGACTCGGCTCAGGTCTCGATGACACAAGACTCGATCCCGTATATGCTGCACTGCAGAAACACAACCAACTCATCTTCCTTCACCCTCACTACGGTCTGCCCTCGTCTGTGTACGGACCCCGGGCAAGCGAGTATGGCCATGTGTTGCCTTTGGCGTTGGGATTCCCGCTCGAGACTACAATTGCAGTGACGAGGATGCTGCTGAGTGGTGTATGGGATCGATTCTCAGGCCTGAATGTCCTGCTCGCACATTCTGGGGGTACACTGCCTTTCTTGGCTGGCAGGATCGAGAGCTGCATTTTACACGATGGACATCTGAAGGCGCACGGCAAGACTCAAAATCGCCGTGATGTATGGGATATCCTCAAGACGAACATCTACCTTGATGCAGTCATCTATTCGGAAGTCGGACTAAATGCGGCAGTGGAGGCTTCCGGAGCTGATAGGTTGCTGTTTGGTACGGATCACCCCTTCTTCCCACCGCTGGAGGAGGATGCGAAAGAGTGGCATAGTGTCAATGCCAACTACGGGGCTATCTCGAAGTCACTCGGTGGAAATAACGACAAGGCTCAGGGCGTACTTGGTGACAATGCGGTGCGAATATTGAGGTTGGAAGACTAAGTCTCCAGATACTACACTTTTGTTTCTTCGTCTCAATTAACTGGAAAGTACCAGTACGCTGCTGTCCTTTGCACTGTTCCAATTTACCTCAAACAGACAAGGCGCACAGGAGTAAGCACTGAATCCTACGTTTCAGCCACACCTACTGCGGACATCGCTTCATTACTATCCTAGTTCAGGGTTCCTCCGACGATGCGAAAACCAATCAGATCGCGTGTTGCCTTCATTGTGTATACTTCGTACACTGTGAAAAGTGTGGATTGGCGAAACGTACGAAAGGAGTTCTCGAACGTGTGGACGTGCTGTACAGAGCTGTATGTATACCGGAAAACTGCTTGCATTCTGAATCTGAACCCTGCTCTTCTCTCGCACGCCTTCGAAAACCCGAACGCGCCAGTCGTGGAGCTTCACCTAAGCGTACTGTCTGACCGGTTCCGATGGACAGGGGCAATCAGAACTTCCTAGCACCATGCTCAACCAGAGCAGTCTTGTCCCATCAATCTCAGAAGAACAGAAGACAAGGTACTCTAGTTTAATCCAGCATCAAGTGCAGCCCTATTTTCCGAGATTCGTCAAGTCTCTGGTCGGTCAATCTTTAGGAGAGCAGGAGCACGGAAGATGCGCTGCTATAGACTTCACAAACCCTCAGAGTCGTCAAATAACGTCCTTCACCACCGCCACAAAGTTGGAATCCTACCTTACAAACTCACCACCTCTGCCGCTCACAGCGGCCGATGGAACACCGGCCCGTCGCAGACTTTTCATCTTGGAAGACCTACCGCGTAACCACATACTAGCATTGGGTAGCCACCTACGGATACCACCAAGCTTCTTCGCAGGTCATTGGAACGACCCTTGCTCATTAACTTTCATTTATCGAAACCCGTTTCGGAGATGTACGCTACCACACTTCCGTTTGCGCTACGCGACGTCGAACAGAGTCGAAGTGGATGCTCCGTCAGGTCACAGTGCGAACATCTTCGCATTTGACTCAAGGGTCAGTCGGCATCTATTTACTTATGATCGCAATGGTCGAGTTTACGACGAAGCAAAAAGCCATCACGTTGTGTCGTTCTGAAACAGTTACACACGAAACGATGGATCCTGGGATGCGGTTCTCCTAGTCGATCCTGCACCTGGAACCCAAGTTAGATGCTTGGAAACTGGAGTGTCTTATCCACTTCGAACAGCGTTGGTCAACGAACCATCCATGCCAAAACGATTCCTCTATCTCGAGATAGAGATGCGGCAGGAGCTGCCGGAAGACTACTCGCAATGGGCAGCATGGACTGCAACGGCAGGGTACAGCTCGATGTTCGATGACACAATGCATGCATTTCAGCAGGTTGATTCCAATGTGGTCATGACCTTTGATCCGCTGAGCGCTACCGACTTCTCCCGCAAACTGGTCATATCAATATCTATAGCATATCTTCGACGTCGTTATCTGAATCTCCTCGACATTCAAAAAAGCGATACCGTGCCGCAGATCATGCGCCAAGACTATCTTGCTAGCTTCTCCAAGAACAGCTACTCGAGCTGGAGCAGTGAGTTCTTTGACTTCATTGTCGGCTCTCAAGCGGCTGTCAAGGTTTTTGCCCGCGAGATGGAAGACAACATCATAGCGCTTGGCCTCAATTCCTTTGAACGATCGCGACCGCAGTGGGAAAGGAATGGCTGGCAAACAATCAAGAAATTGACTGCCGTCGTTGCAGAAACAATCGATGCTTTCGCAAACAGCTATCTACGCATCAAGTGGAAATGCGCAAAGCCTCTCCCGCACCACAGTGCTGACAATGCTGTTCATTCCTTTGTCTACAGTGGCAAGTATCTTCTCCACGAGTGGGAATTTCTTACCAGATCAGGCAGAATCGTGGGTGTTCTGGCTTGTTGCAATCCCGTTGTTAGCAGCAATTGCGTATCTGTACTGGTATCGGGTGCTTCACAGGACATAGCAGCGGAAAACGCGAAATTTGCTACTACCTCTGTTCAGTAGTAGACCTAGAGAGTAGATTTATAGAATCTTAACAATCATCTGTCTATAGATGATGTAGACAGGTTTGGGTGTTTGCAGTCCCGCTGCAACGCTTATATTTTGTCCCTGTTTTTTCAAGCGTTCCTGGGATGGCCTTGGTCGTACGCTTGTAGTACTGCTGGAGGTGGATGGAAAGAAGTGGCATGGTGTAAGTGTAACCTACAGGGCTTTTTTTGAAGGCCCTTTCCTGGAAACGACGAGAACGCGTAGGGTATGCTTGAGGGAAATTCTGTGCGACTATTGAGGCTAGAGGGCTAGATACTTTGCGAATTGGGATGTCTGAGTTGTTGAGGTATGAAAGGCAGCCGCACAGGAGCTCAGCATAGTCAGGAGTGAAAACAAGTATCAGATCTGACTACATTCAACTAAGGTCCAAGAGATCCCCTCGTGTTCGACGGTATCGCTAGGCAACGATTCAAGGACCTTCTGACATGGTAAAGCGGACCCATTACCGATCGCCTTGCTCCGCCACCATCCTTTTCCCTCATTCCATTCCCAGCGCTCGGCAGTTATTTGGTCCTTGATTCTCAGTAACCCTTGGCAAAGCCTTCCGACTCTGACAATACTGCCCCGGCGATCAGAACTCGGACCATCATATTCCAGGACTACGATCTGGCATCCATCGTCACTGGGTACAGATTCGGCTGCCTTTTCAATCCAGACCTCTTCATAATCCGTCAGTAAGCCAGTCTTGGGGTTAACCATCTTTCCAATTTCTAACACCAGCTCATCCTCTCCATCGGTCTCCATAGGGAACATCATCCCCTCATCTGTTGCTGAGGCTAGGTCGAGAGTTCGTGAATCAATCCAATGCCTAAACGTTGAAAGTCTTACATCTGGGCCGCGATCAGGTACTGCGATCGATGAAGACGTTCCGGCAATAGCCCAGTCTAATCGACTTGAGTCTAGTATTTCTGCTTGCGGCGGTCAGCTCGAGATTTCAAGATGCTGCAGCGCACATTCAGCAGCAATGCAGCATGATAACCATACCAGGTTGATCTTCCGCATCTTTATCCAGGGAGTTCAAGATCCGAATATCGACGAACTTTCTCCCTGCGGAACTGAGCACCACTGTGGAGGTGGGTTCGTGTGCGTTTTGCGGGAGCCACCGAATAGACTTGCGTATGGAAACGCCTGCCATTCTGTCAAGAAATCAGAGGTCGCACACTCCAGGTGTAGTACAAACACCAGCGCAGGTATAGAAAGTTGAGGACCCACGGCACTCGTTACTACGCTCGTCGTTCAGGGTCCTCCGATGACGGTTCGTTGGCTTATGTCTAGCCGACGCCAAGCGAACCCCAGCTACCGTGTCTGTGCGCGCAACGCGCATGTTCTCGCAACGCGCACCTCGGCTAGTCAATAGGCCTCACAAAAATGAGGCTGTAGAGCCACATACAATAGTTATTATCGCCAGATTTTTTGGTGGATTAATCTACAGGCCTATGCGATGATTATTGCTCATACAAAACGTGCTGGCAGTGTTGAGGTGCGGCCGCGGCGGGTGGTTGTAGTTGGAGCCACTGGAGCCTCGCTGGGTACTACTGCACGACTACGAGCAGCAGCAGCACCACGCCTCTGCCTCTTGGAGGCAGTAGATTTTGAGACCTTGCACTTGCCTCGATTAGGCAATTGACTACTTTTTCTGGCCTCAATTTTATTGCATTTTTGACGCTCTCTCTCTGCTTTGCGTGCATCGATTTGAGCGCGCTCCTCCGCGCGCCTCTGGTCACGCTCAACCTTCTCCCTCGCCCGTGCCTCACGCTTCTGCTGCTGCTGCTTTTCTCGTAGTAGCTTCTGGTTGTGTTGTAGCTCCTTCTGGGTAGCTTTTTCTAGCTCTAATTG
>NW_022985412.1:26158-62979 GCF_010093625.1 Macroventuria anomochaeta | reverse complement strand
TCTGTGATGGCTCCCAGGCACAGAGAGGAGTCACAAAATTAATAATCATCTGCCTTGTAGGCATTAGGTGTCTCTCAGTGAGCTCTCTGATGTACTGTAGAACCTCTGCCTCGTCGTGTGGGTGGAGTAGTCGTTGTTTGAGCGCCTGGTCTTTTTTTGACGCGCTTTTGCCCTTCAGTTGACGCGTCAACGTTGAGCGCACTACACCATGTTTTTTAGCTAACTTTGTATATGAAAGTCCTTCAACCTGACCTGCTGCACCTGCCTCTGCAAGGGCATCCTTCACCGGCATTGTGGCGTTGAGCTATTGTGGTTGCAAATAGTGAGGTTGAGCAGCCAAGGCGCGCGTTGCGAGAACATGCGCGTTGCGCGCACAGACACGGTATCGGCGTCGCTGACCGCATTTGGCAGAAAGCGATCACGGTACGCGCGGACTGCGTGTCGCGCCTATACTTAACATTAGGAACTACAGCGGCTTGTTAACGTATAAGTGTCCGGTTACACCTGGAATTAGAAGACAACTTTCTAGATAGCTGCATCCTAGGGGGAAATCTCTGCCATGCTGCAGCCGATGTTTGTCTTCACGATGTGTCGGATTTTACGCCTCATCACGCGCAGTCGCCCTATAAATAATAGTCTTTCCTCGACTGCCTGCTGCACCATTATCGATCACTAGACGAAAAGCCCAATCGTATAATCAACAATGACTTTCAACTCTTTGTCTGTAGCAGTCGCACTCGCGGTGCTGACATGCCTCTACATTTGGCGATGTGCACGCTCTCCTCTATCGTCAATTTCTGGCCCAATAGCCACAAATTTTGTGTCTCTCCGCTTATCGCGAATGAACTCTATGGTCAAGGTCTCTATATATTAAATTCTCTTCATCTCAAATACGGTCCAGTTGTCCGGATTGCTCCTGGCGAAGTCTGCTTCACATCGTACGATGCGCTCAAAAAGATCTACGGCTCACAAGGGAGCGGATTTGATGAGACGGAGTTCTACGATCTCCTCACAGTGTTTGGCCTAAGGTAAGAGGCTCTCAAAAGTCAATGCTGTGTGCAAGTCTGACCCAGCCGTTGTGTAGGACCATGTTCTCTACAATCGGAAAAGTCGATGTACGTAACTCCATTTTACATGGTTGACCTTGATCACAATGATAGAAAGCATGCGAGACGCAGGCGACTTCTTTCAGACCGTTACGCTAATAGCAATATTGTCAACCCATCGTCTCTCAATGGTATTCGAATCAATGCGACTTCCTTCATCGAGCGTTCCGGAACCTCGGCAAACGCTAGTGTTGACGTTTATGTAAGTATCGAAGCCTGCAAATGAAGGCAGGAAAACGTAATATAGATCATGTGCTAACAAGTCCAGCTACTGCTTCACTCATATGCTTGCGATTGCGCAACTCATCACATTTTCCACTCATACGGAATTGACAGTCTGCACAATGAAGAGGACCAGAGGTCTATGCATCAAATGAAGTTCCCACTTTTGCATGTAAGGATTGAAGCGATAAGTTTTTCCATCCACGCCAACTTGAATGAATGGGGTTGACATGCTGAGACTGAGCTGAAGTGATAGGGTGGAACGATGGTGTTCTGATGTACCGAATCGCGCGACGAAGCAAGCAATTCAGATGAATTGCGAACAGCAACATCATGATCGGCCAAAACTCTGCGCTGCTGCTTATGAGCAAGATCATCTGCCGTGAATCTGCTTACCACCTCTTTTTTGCCCGTTGCAAAAAGTCATATTGACATTACAAACTCAGCAAGCGCTGCTCAAGTTGGTTTGTACGTGATCAGATTACTGATTTGGAGGAATGGCAACGCAGTTGTGTGCACGCAAGCGACTGCAGAGATTGTAAGAGCCTATTCGCTCGATTCAAGCCGTTGCAGCATGATCAATGGTGGCGACAAATTTGTGATGAGGTTTCCAGTATCAAGGCAGATTGGGAGCTGTGTGGCTTCGCGCGAGCCTTTGCTGCGCTGGCGAAACGCATTACAGTCGCGATAGACGCTCATTGCTACCAGCGCCCATGCTATGATGTAGCACTGTAGGCGAACTCTGAGTCTTGGTATATGATGTGCTACACATTTAGGCGCGTACGTGACGCGTCAGGCCCGCAATGAGAGACTTGCAGCGAGTGTAGTTACAGAAGTAGGGGCGTCTTGGTCATTTTAGCAAGCGGCAAACGCGCTGCCGCGCAATCAGGTTGGAGGTATTGTTCACGATGATGTCTTGGTGTTGAGTTCGTGCCCCACCATTCCCACCATGGCCTTATCGCGCCCTCGTCTGCACCTTCCCTCTCTGGCTTCCAACCCCTCCTTGTCACCTCCGCGCATCTCTCCATGGCAAAGTGGCAGCGGGCAGCTCCGCCAACGGCGCATGCATCGGATGATACTAGTCTGAACAATGCCTGCTCGTATCTTACACCCTAAACATCCCTGTCTTCGTTGCTTGCACCTCATATAATCCCTGGAGTACGCCTCGATTGCACGCGACACCAGCAGCCCAGCATGGCGGACATCAACTCTAGCCAGGCAGTTGCACAGGATGACCTTATCATTCCAGTATGCGTAAATGCCTTATACTTTTGTTTTCTCTAACCTTGGCAGCTCATCGACTTTGGCTCCTTCCTCTCGGGAGACGCTGCAGCCAAGAAGGCCACCGCCCAAGCCGTCCTCGAAGGCTTTCAGAACACTGGCTTCATCTACCTCAAGAACCACGGCATATCGCCCTCGACCGTCTCGAATGCCTTCTCACACAGCTCCAAGTTCTTCGCGCGGCCGCAGGAACAGAAGGATGCCATGGCATGGTACTCGGCAGCAGCAAATCGCGGGTATGTGGCTCAAGGACGCGAGAAGCTCGTCCCGTTAGACGAGACTGGAACAGAGGAGGAGTTGCGCAAGACAGTGCCAGATCTTAAGGAGTCGCTGGAGATTGGGCGAGACGATCAGCCAGAGACACCAAACATGTGGCCCAGCGGAGATGAGGCAGCGAAGGAATTCAAGCAGGAGATGCTGAGCTTCTTCGAGACGTGTAAGGGTCTGCACATGCAGGTCATGCAAGCCATTGCACTGGGCATGGGTATTGAGGAGAGCTGGTTTGATAGGTTCACGGACGCTGGAGACAACACATTGCGCTTGCTGCACTACCCTGGTGTGTCCAAGTCGGTCTTCAAGAGGAATGATGGACAGCTGCAGGTGCGTGCTGGTGAGCACAGTGATTACGGTAGGTTTCTTAGTATGACCAAACCGAGAACGTGCTCATTCAATTCAGGCTCCATTACTCTACTCTTCCAAGACAAGCGTGGTGGTCTACAAGTTCGCTCCCCCAAAGGCACGTTTGTCGATGCCAAACCCATCGAAGGCACGATTGTCGTCAACGCAGGCGATCTGCTTGCGCAATGGTCCAACGACACCATCAAGTCGACAAAACACCGTGTCGTCGAGCCACCATCCCAACCTGAGGATGATGGCAAGGACAGCTACCCACCACGATACTCGATAGCATATTTCTGCAACCCCAACTACGAGCGCATGATCAAGGCAATACCAGGGACATATGAGGAAGCAGGGAGAAAGTACCAGGATGTGCAAAGTGGAGAGTACATTATTGGGAGATTGACGGCGACGTACTGAACGCCAGTGGTATACAAGAATTACATTCTGGATGAGGCCTGCCAGCCCCCAGCGAAATCAGCCTCCATGTTAACAATTTGTCCCTGTTACGAACAATGCGCTTCACAGGAGCCTACATATCCATCCCAAGGATGTAACGGCATTGACATGCGTAGAAGGAGACTACATTCGTCCTCGACACTCTTAATGAGCTCAGCCTTTCGACGCTGGAGTCCTTCAAGCCGTCACTCAACACCTAAGGCCTTGCGACAGCTGCACTTGCTTGCTTCGAGTAGTTTCAAACAAACGATACAGTTCTAATACTTTGTGTCGAGGGCTCCAGACTGCTCAATACCCAGATCAACCTAAGCAATCTCACTGCAAGAGGTCAATCACGGCATGCCACGGTCCGTTGCTGATGACATACAGTACAGCCTCACGCCCCTCGACGTGCGCACGCTTGCGGGTAGGCGACACGATGGCGCCTTCGGCACTGCTATTGGTAGTGAGGTTGTCCTTATCGGCGGCGACCTTGGACGCAATGGAACCCCTGAGTTGCAGGAGTACACGAGACCGCTCATCCTGGATGTTGATCTTCCCCATCAGCTCAGTGATTTGCTTCTACCTAGCCTCGACTCAGCACCCTTCTTGACGAGCTCTCCATCTCTCCCAGCAATGGTATCCGCGTACTCGGCGATGAGATTGTCATGCTCAAGGTTCTCCATGGTCTGCTCCGAGATGGTGACGTCCTTCTGAGTACCCGCATGAAGGGCAGCGTCAAGCTTGACTTGCAGCATCCTGCTTTTATCTTTCTCGGTCTGAAGCTGCCTCGCCAACTGGGACATGTCCTTATGCGCCACTTTGATGGCCTCGGAGTGCTCGAAGGTTTGTAGGGCTGCAATGGTGGCAGCATTGCGTGACATAAGGAAAACATCTTTGGCGGTAAGACCAGGAAAGGTGTTAGCGAAGCGACTAAATGGAGCGCCCTCGACGGGTTGCACGAGCTGGTACCAGCGGGATAAGGTCTCAGGGTCGGTGTCCAGGATGACGTCGAGGGCAGCTAGGTCATCGACTGGCGAAGTTATAGTAGCCATTTTGTTTGCGGTGTCGATGTGAGATACTGGAGATGGAGATCAGGATGCTTGGACAGTGGGACAAGAGATTGAAGATGTAGGAGTGGTGGCGGTGGAGGGGCACCAAGATCCATCTCAGACCACGTTGCGGCGGCCGTTGCGAAGTGAAAGGACACCAGCAACTGCACTACGAACGCCCGCCTTGCCCCATCTCATTGCGCGTACCTACATTTGCACCTAGGACTACGCTCTTCTGTCGCCGTTGTCAACTGCTGCGCTTCTAGGGTCACATTGGCATCAGGCCTTCCAAGTGCCAACGACGCGTCTACGATATGTCACGATATAGGCTCAGGTGGACATCGCTGACACTGACTGCTAGCTTTGTGACGAGAGAATAGGGAGACTCGAGGGTGTTATCCATGCGTTGCAGGCAGCAGCCCACCAGAAGGCTCGCACAATGACCTCTCTGCAAGGCATGAATCAGCGGCTCATCGCTGAAAAGACCTTGTTCGCGAACAATGCGCAAACGTTGAAACCCGACAACAAGGAACTAACCAAGCAATTAGCCGAGTCATACACGGAGGCGCAAGCACTCAAGCAAAGCATTAAGACGATCACAGACAAGGCTGAGGTCACCGAAACTCTCGATGAACGACCACAACCTAAAGCAAAGTAAGTTACGCTTCGCCCAAGAGTACGCACCAGTACTAACCGCACGACAGTTGTACGCCGAAGCGTCCTTCGGTTCTATGCATTCATTGCTACACACGAAGCAAAGCTTGCGACCGTGGTAGTCTATGTAGAAATTGCGCAAGGGTGAGCAGTCCAGCATTTCCAAATCCATCTCACGGGCTCAGTAGTTGATGTTCTTCAGGCCGAACGCACCTGTCAACGAGCTGTTTGCGATAATTTTCCGACTGGCAGTTGCTTGCGAAGTGTTTGCATACGGGTGCATCAAAAGTCCCATTTGATAGAAAAATGCGAGAAACGAACACTATTCTCTTTTAGCAGCACACGGTATCATGCTTAGACAAGCAGATAGATCATCGTGAACCCAACAACGACCTGCAATGCAGTGCCAATACTCTTCCCACTCACCGCACCATTCCGCTCCAGCGGCCCAGCATCATAACTACCATTCCCAGCCGTGACGTTATACATCCCAACCCCATCTTCCAGTTTGAAGCTGTCGACTCCACCATCTACACTGTCCAGTGGCGCTACAAGCGCCATCTGGCTCCAGCTGAACACTGTATTGCGCCCACCAAACACAAAAACCTCGAATCGTCCCGCGAACTTTTCGTTAACCCATACGCGACTACCATTGTAGATGTCCGTCTCGATGCGCAGTCGCACTGGGAGCGTGATGGGAACTGGTTCGTGGGTCGAGGTTGACACATTCGTCCAGATGCGACCGGGGTGGCCGGGGTCGTAGTCGTCGTAGGAGACGTTGCGGAGGGGATAGGGGAAGCCGTCTGCGGTGGTGAAGACGAGTGTCGAGACGGAAGAGTTGGTAGTTGCGTCCGTAATGACCTTGCTGATAGCCAATGAAGTATCGGCCCCTTTGATCGCAAATGAGGATGAGACGTTCAAGCTCAGTGTGTATGGTGGACCGAAAGAGCCTTTGCCGAAAGTCTGAGCCATCTGTCCATCTCGCTGGTTCCAAGAGATGACTGGCCTGTTGACCTGCGAAGTGGAACGCAAAGATACAGGTCGCCTGTCGAGGTTCTGCCCTGGTGCGTTGGATGCCAGGAATCGGATGGTTGCGTTTGTGTTCTCAGTTGTGATCTTCACCCCCCGTTTGCCGGCCCAGGCACGTGCTGCCATGATTGGGATGCCTTCGCGCATGGCGTAGTATGCTTCGAGTTGTGTAGTCGCATCAGGTCCATTGTCGTTCCAGGCAGCGAGTATCGCGCCCTTGTTGCCGCTGGCTCCAGGCTCGAGCTGCTCTGTTGTGTTGACGCGGTTGAAGAGCGATGGGTCCCATTGCCAGCCAAGAACGTCTGCGAAGTTCAGGGTTCTGCTGGCGTTGTAGAATTGCGGGTACGGTGCAGGAAGGATAGGTGTGTGGTCGTTCTTCAAGCTCATGTACGCCCACCAGTCTTCCGAGTTAACCAGACTGTATCCATCGTTCTGTAGTTGAATGGGATCGGATTGTCCATATTGCCAGTGCTGAACGATGATACCCTTGGAGATGGTGAGGTTGTCTGATGGCTCGTGGGTGCCCCAGATTCTGATTCGTTTACCAGCCGTCGAATTGACGAAGTCGGACATCTCATTCACAAAGTTAATGTAATCATCTGCAAGCTCAGAATCGTACTCATCAGCACCGATATGCACCTCCTTGGTCTTGAACCAGGGCAGAAACTCGCTCCAGATGGCCTTCACTGTGGGAATTGCATCAGGGTGGGTCAGGTTTAGGAGGTCCTTCTTCGCAAGCGCGAGCTCCGGCTTCCATTTCGTGATGGCAAGAGCGTGTCCAGGTGCCTCGATCTCTGGTATGACCGTCACTCCTCGTTGCGCGCAATGGCTCTGAAAGCCTTCAAATTGGGCGCGGGAGAGTGTCTCGTTCTTCCGTTCAATGATGCCCAGGAGTTCCGTGTTCTGCTCTGGGTAGAGCGAGAAGTGCGAGAAGACCTTGTTCCATGTCTCGTTGTGACCTCTGTTCAGAGGTGCGTTATCGCTGCTGTGATAATGGAACTCTGAGATCTTAAAGAAGGATGCATAGGTGCACAACTCCTTGAGAAACTCCGTTGTGTACCACTTTCGACCCGCATCGAGCATGTAGCCGCGTGTCGCATATGCTGGCGCATCGACTGTGCGACCTGCCGGCAAAGAAGATCCATTCGCGATCAGCGCTTGTTGGATGAGCGTTCTCGTACCCCAAAACATGCCACGGGCGCCTTTTCCGCCGATGTAAACAGTACTGTTGGTGATCTCGATCTCATAGCCCTCCTCAGTCGTAGCACCGTTTTCATAGGTGACCTCACCATCAGGTCCTCTGAATGGTCCTAACAAGATTCCAGATGCGTTCTCAGGAAATTGGTCGACTCGTTGAAGCGTCCAATTTGCGGTGGTCCAGGATGAGAGGTCTTGACGGAACGTTTCCGCGAATTGGAATGCAGTGGGTGGTATGAGAGTGAGACCTTCGGTATCTGAAGTATCTGCGAATGAGTTTTCGATATAGATGGTTTTGGACGCATTGCGAATTCCAAATCCACTAAAGCCATCCAATAAGGTGTTAGTGTTTGTCCATTGTACTGGTGGTAATGGCTGCAGAGCAACAGCAGTACCAGCAAATACTGCGAATGTCCGTATTATCATGCTGAGGGAAGGCTGAGGAAGGCGGAAACTTCGCGAAATCGCACGGCAGCTTTGTATTACTTATTAGGCGCGCGGTGCAGTCCCAAGGATCGCTGACGACCGTTATCATTCGATGCGTCCCCGCATGTCAGCCCCACTGTTCTCGGAGTAACATCCGCCCAAACCTAGGCAATGACATGCGAGGCACACTTGAACATAAGATCAAAAGCTCGCCCG
Organism: Macroventuria anomochaeta; assembly: GCF_010093625.1. Lineage (NCBI taxonomy): Eukaryota > Fungi > Ascomycota > Dothideomycetes > Pleosporales > Didymellaceae > Macroventuria > Macroventuria anomochaeta. The sequence continues at coordinate 54,740 of NW_022985412.1, read as the reverse complement.
GAATTCATCGACGTAACTTCGCAAGTGGAGGCTGCGAGGCGGACGGCAAGCGACGCGCACGGCTTTCAGGACCCAGCTGATGTTCAGGTCCCGGCTTTGCTCTCATGCCTTAACAGGTTGTTCATCCAGCACATCAAGGAATATGAACTTCCATGAGCCAACAGGCCTTTGGTGATTGAGATGAAATGACACTTCGTGTGAATGGCCTTGATGTATTGAAATGAGAGCGCCCAAACAGGAAAGGGCAATATCGACGCTAAGAATAAGAATGGACTAGCGTGTCTGTGCAGAAAAGCTCAGACGTGCCGAACAACATCATGAGTTTGCAGCATCATGTATCAATAGAACGCACTTGCATTTGCCGGAGTCTTTCGTTTCGTTTCGTTTCCCGTGATGGATCGCCATCAGCGCATCGTAGCGCAAGTAGCCTCCAAGGTGAAAGACTACTTTACACGCAAGGAGCCTTTCCGGATATCACATGGGTCAACCAACTCCACGCGTCCGAACCTCAAGAAGCGCGTCGTCGACATCAGTGGGTTGAGAAATGTCATTGAAGTTGATAAAAAGACGCGTACGGCTCTTGTAGAGCCTAATGTACCCATGGATCGACTCGTCGAAGCCACTTTGCCACACGGATTGGTACCGCCAGTCGTCATGGAGTTCCCTGGTATCACTGTAGGAGGAGGCTATGCAGGGACTGCGGGCGAAAGCAGTAGTTTCAAGTTTGGGTTCTTCGACAGGACGATCAATGAGGTTGAGATGGTCATGGCAGACGGTGCAGTCGTCAAAGCATCGGAGAAGGAGAACGCAGATTTGTTCCGTGGAGCTGCTGGTGCAGTGGGCACATTGGGAGTTACCACACTGGTCAACCTTCGACTCATCGAGGCGAAGAAGTACGTAAAGACGACCTACTACCCAACCAGGAGCATAGCACAAGCTGTTAAAGAAGTTCGCGAGTATACCGAGGGCGCAAAAGGGGAAAAGAACGACTATGTGGACGGCATTCTCTTTTCCAAGGATCATGGCGCCATTGTGACTGGAGAAATGACAGACCACCTCCCACCCAACATCAAACCGCAAACATTCTCTCATGCTCTGGATCCCTGGTTCTATCTACATGTTGAAGAGGCCACGCGCACTTCTAATGAGCCCATTGTTGAGTACATTCCACTAGCCGAGTACATGTTTCGATACGATCGTGGTGGCTTCTGGGTTGGACGATCTGCTTTCAGCTACATGGGCTTTCCCTTCAACAAGTTTACCCGTTGGTTTTTGGACGACTTCTTGCACACACGCATGCTGTACCGCGCCCTGCACGCCAGTGGGATTGCGACGCGCTACATCGTACAAGACATGGCTCTTCCCTACCCTAACGCCGAGAAGTTCATCGGCTACACCGACAAGGAGTTCAATATCTGGCCAATCTGGCTTTGCCCACTGAAGCAGAGCGAGCAGCCGACCATGCACCCGCATACTAAGGGTGAGCTGAAGGACACACAGATGCTTAACATCGGTCTTTGGGGCTTTGGGCCTCAAGAACCTCAGGAGTACCTCAGCAAGAACCGCGCACTTGAGAAGACGCTAGGCGAGATGGGCGGTATGAAGTGGCTTTACGCGCACACCTACTATAGCAAAGACGAATTTTGGTCACAGTTTGATCGCCAATGGCACGAGGGTCTGCGGACGAAGTACAATGCTGGTGGACTCCCTGATGTGCACGACAAGGTGCATGTCGACATTCAGAAATACACAGACATGGTGCAGAAGGACTGGAGTATGCGACTGAAGAACGTATGGCCGCTAGGAGGTTTCTGGGGTATCTACAAGAGCATCCAGAGCAAGGACTACATGATCCACCGTAACTCGATATGGAAGTGGAAGCGATTAGGTGCTTCGAGGAGATGGTGGATGTGGTGGTAAACGTTTACATATGTAAGATTACAGGAAATGTGAAATTATCCAACGTCCTCCGCGGAGCATCCAGGCTGCAAGTGTCGGCGCGCTGCACGGTGAAGGGCGCCCGCGTGACTGTACAACAACAACCTCAGACAAACCCTCCACTGACCAACGCGCCGTTAGCCAGTCAGTTGTTATCGCACGCGATCTGCTGCACCACTACGACGTTCCATGGCCACAGTTGGCGCACCGATGGCACAGCCTTCTTTCGATCAGACCGATCTCAACGACATCTTCTTGCGCGCCTTCAAAGACTGCACCACGGGCATCATCAACAGCTTGTCAACCGACGCTAACGATCCTGCAACCGCAACAGCTGTACAAACGATCCTTGCGCAACTCAATTATGATTACAATCGCCTTGTCTACGTTATCGACATCATCCAAAGTCGTGTCTACCGAGACCCAGCATGGGGGGATGCTGCTGTCGCAGTGTACGATATGATCGCAACTTCCATCGATTCATACTTCTCGCACCCAAGTTTGCCTATAAGAGGTCCACTGCTCGTACAGCATCATCTGATGAAGGTTTTACAAGCACAATTCAGGTCGATGATGGCAGCAGATACATGGAGTTCTGGCTTGACCCTCTTCCTAGCACAACTCTGTCGAACTGAGGACAGCATCGGTAGATTAACTCCTGGTATTATGCTGCACATACTCTCGGGAATGGTCGAATCGAGCAGATTGTTCGGTGGGGATAACCTCGATCTGCTCTTTGAGATCATCAGCAGTGCTGGGCCGGTTTTGGATACTCAAGCGCTGGATGTTGTTAATAGCTTTGGCGAGAAGCTGCAGCTTCTACAGGAGCGTGTGAAAGACAGAGGAAATGTTTCGGTCATGGCTGTGTTTGGGTTGATGAGACTGAGGGAGCTGGGGTGGGGTTCAGAGACTATCAAAACTTCGTAACTGCGTGGTGTGTATGGATGAGTTGACAGCATTGAAGGCTCAGTACTGTTCGATGGATTTAAAGATTTGAGAATGACTTCAGGCCTAGAATGACCATCCAGGAGGTTCTCAGGCGTTTCAGGTGAAGGTGAAGTAAGAAACGCTCGTGCCTAGCTTGTACTAAGTCAGCTGCTGCCCTTCACCTGCTTTTCTTTTGAGGACCTCCTCGATCTTCCACTCTTCTTTAATACGCATACAAACATTGCCATGAAGGTCGAAATCGCGAAAATCACCACGGACGCCTCTAGCCCGGAGGTTTTCAAGTACGGCACGACACGGCTGATCGCAGCTCTCCCGGTCAGATCGGCGACGAGACTGCGGTCTCGGCCATATGTTACATCCTCATGTCGTCGGCACGGACGCGAAGAAGCTCAGCGCTCTCGTCGACATCATCTATGACAAGGAAGCGACCGCGGCGACTGCATTGCGACCTTGCTTGTCAAGCTATTTCAACATGTTCTACGCGAGATCAACGCCCTTTTCGGACAGCAGAGTTCCCATGTTATCAAGATGGGCTATCACTTGGCACTCTACTATGCGCTCGGCAGGTGCCAGACTGAGTACGAGGTGGCCATGCAATCCACTGTCTGGCCCAAAAAGCCATTCATCGTTACTGTCGGTCTATACAGCCCCAGTAGCGTCACCGAGAATATTATCCGACGAATGCTCACAGCCATGACCGAGTCCGAGAACCTCTTCAACGCTCAGAACTTTGAAGTGTTCGCATGGGAAATTATGGAGAGCGGCTCGAAGGCATTGGCACGAGCTGCGAACGAGTCGTTCAGCTGCCAGCTGATGGTCGCGGGCCTCGTGTTCAGAAGCCAGAACGGTTGGAGTCGAGACGGCTGGAGGAGCAGAGGGGCGATAGCCACTCCAGCTTGAAGAGGAAGCTGGCACCCGGATTGCGAATGCAGAGGTAACGCGAGCGTGGGCAAGATTGGCACGAAAGGCATAGATAGATGGATACTGGAAACGGACATAAGCGGACTGCTGGAGCCGCTAGGAGGTATTCAAAAGCTGGAATTAATTTACTGGGAAAGGTCGTGCAATCAATCTTTGCATCCAGGCCTGGAAGGACATGTCCTAAATATACTTGTGGCTCGATCGATCAGCTATTGTTGCCAGTGGCAATACCCCAGAAGTACGCTGCCCAAGCGCCCAGGATAAATAAAATGAGAACAACGAACAAAGTCAAACTGATCTTCCTGTTCCTCGTGCCAGCCTCGCCATTCTCAAACTGTACCCTGCGATCATTGATTGTCTCGCCCTTTGCCATGCGCTGCTTCTTAGTCCACTGCAGCAGTCTTAGATCCACAGTCCAGTAGCTGGCCGCAAGCAGCGCGGTACCAACAACGGCTGACCCTGCAGCAAGGAAGACGTAGCCCTTGACGACGTTATCGTACGAATTGTTGTCGCGATCTTGAATGACACCTGTAATGATGCGAACAAAGACGGACATGCTGTTGTTGACTGCAATCTTGACTGCGTAGCCCGAACCGAAGACTTCTTGGTACCACATCGTTGTGCGAATGGAGTCGATGATGACAGTGGGTCCGAAAGATGTTGCGACTGCATAGATACCGAATGAAGCAGCGGTGCCGCCGATTGTAGGGCCCCAAGCGGCCAGACACATAGACAGCAGCATGCCTACTCCGCAGACGACTATGAGCGTGATTCGGTTGCCGAGTAGATCAATGAAGACGCCGATGAGCGGCACGAGGAAGAAACCAAGGTACTGCGACATGGCTGAGTACCATCCTGCAGTGACTGCGTCAATCTTGAAACGCTGCTCGGCCAGCTCAGTGGCGTTCTGGTTGTAGATGTTGGCTGTACTGGTCTCGAAGAGCGAGAAGCATACGACACCCCAGAATGTCCAAGGCAGACGCAGCAGCTTGCCGAACTCGAACTTTTTGTTGTTTTCTGTAAGCTTCTCGCCAGTCGCCGGGTCGACCATACCAGAGTACGTCTTGTTGCACCATTTGATGAAGAACCAGAACACCAGGGTAACGACATTGGTGAAAAGATTCATGAACACAGCGGTCCAATACACCCAGCTGAAGTCGCCAGTTTTCTTCGCGATGACGTTGGCCGTAGCCTTCCCGACGAAAGAGCCAATCTTACCAATGCCGAGTTCAAGACCCAAGGTTGATGCAAAGCCGTCGGAAGGAGCGAACCAGGAACTGAAGACTTTGTACTGGGCGACTTGAGTAGCAATGTCACCTAAGGCCTGAACGATGACACCGAAGACCATGAACTTGTATGAGCGTACGGTGGTGGCTGCAGCAATAAAGATCGCACCCACACTGAAAATGGCGTTGCCCCAAAGCATAGCACTGGCACCACCGATCCTGTCAGTGACAATACCACTGACCAGAATCAAGGTTGTCTTTATGAAGTCCTCAGATGCTTCCAGGACTGCATACTGAGCGTTATTGATGTGCAATTGCTACTTCTGTCAGTTCCGTTCGGCGACTTCGCATTGTCGTATTCGCGTACCTTCTTCAGCGTACTTTTCATCGCACCAGTCACTCCGCTGCTCCAGTGAGAACCGAAGCCAATAGCCGTAACCAGCAAGATAGAGATGAGCTTCATCTTGACTGGTACGAGTGTACTTCGGCCTCCCTCGCTCCTGACTGATGACCCGCTACTGGCGACAGCCACATCCGGCCCTTTCTCAGCTGAGATCGAAGTCTGATGTTGACTCTCGACTGAGCCATTGTCGTGAGCGCGCTCCATAGAGAGACGCATGTTGAGGTTGGTCTTGGACAACGACGTCGGAAGGCAATTGATGAAAGGCAGAGATGGGGATCAGATAAGATGATGGACATGCTTTTGTCTTATGTGTGGGTGCCATAGCGTCTTGCTCGTGTTCCTTGAGTCGCAAAAGCAACATCCGGTCCACAAACACCCGACATCATTGTGTATGATCCACATCTCACGCGTGGCTTGTCTCGTGTACTAGGCTGGAGTGAGCTTAGCGCAGCTGTCGAGGTGTGGTTTCTACAAGTGCGTTGTCATATCAACCGTTCTTTTCCGCGGCATCTAGCTCTTGCTAACATGTAACATGTAGTCGGAGAGGGCAAAAGCCCTCACCATCCCTTGTGCTTTCATAGAACTCAACCTCCTATAACTAAACCCTTGCATTACTAGAGAAGCAGTAGCTCCTCTTGTCCTCTGTAGTCTCAGACTCACATAGGACGTTAAACCAATCAATCAATCAATCAACATGTAGTCGGAGCTGATCGAAAGCAGTCTAGTGTATCGGTGGTAAATTGAGCGGAAGAGTTTTTATCGGATCATCTTATCTGATCCTAGCTCCGACCAGCACTTGGCAACAGCAACTTCGCAGCTTCGGACCGATCAAGGTTTTCCGTGGTAGTCACCGCTCTCGGAGCGTTGGTAGAGAGCACTAATACAAACGGACTGTACACATTGTTGCAGGATCCTCGTTCGATTGGCCGCTGTTTGTGATGGGTGCTATTGAACAGATGATCACATGACTAGACCAGCCTCTTGCTCGCATTTGAGCAATTCAGACCTGTTTTAGTGCTTCAGAAGCTGCCTCGTCTCTCAGTAGTTACGTTGGACGTCGCAAGCAAGGCTTCGTGTTGCAATGTCTTAGAGCTAGCCGCAGACACCTTCAGATGGCGCACTGGCAATTCGCACGTGGGGGATAGTGAAGTCGTTTGTATTGCTACAGAGCTTCCACAAGTCGTAGAATACGAGCCGGACTGAAGTCTTGGCTGAATCGCCTAGTACCAGTCACCTCCGATCTCATTTGCCTTGACCTTCTTAGGGTTCATTGTTACAATCCTCTGACCAGGTGTCGTGTCAGTGAAAGCACTTTCGAACACACCACTGATAGCTCTTCTGCCAATCTCCTGGAAGCTGTCGTACTCTTCGTTCTCGCCGGTGATAGCTGCCCACTCCCTGTCGACAGGACTTCTTCCAGGTCCAACGTCGCTCCATCTTGTCACCACAAGAGCCTGCTTGAACCGCTCCGCTCCATTGCTCTTCACAGTCTTATCTTCTACCATCTTCAGCTCGAATAAATATTCCGTAGGGCACTCCGGACAGCGGCGCATAGGTCTGCATTTCTGGCAGGTAGGCACATTGCCAACAGCCTTCTTGGGAGCCAGGCGGTCTTTGATTCCGTTCACCATATTCACCTCCGCAACTGGGATGTGATCAAGCGCGCATTTCGGTACCGATGTAAGCACGCCGTTCTTCCAATGACTGCATACACTGAAATATGGTGTGTAATCGTCTCTGCTGAACAGTAGCATGCGCTTGGCCGCTATTGTCATGCCGCCTTCGACGTACGCTTGTGACTTGATGCGCATCAGGACGTGACCTTTGTCGGTGACGTGGTACTTGCTCTCATGCGACCAGGGAGAGTATGGGTCCTTCCAGCGGCGTGCGAGTGATTGATGTGAAACGCCGTACTCAGGCCCAAATGCCCAGTGTCGCCTTGCTAATTGCACAAAAGCAAACGGCAACGTGCGACCCTCGCTGATGCGGATCCTCGGAGGCGGAAGAAGATTGTTTGTGAAGTTGGGGCACTCGAACAATGGGTTGAGCACATTGTGAGGCTTGAGTGTCTCGAATCCTGGCTGTATCCGAAGATGCCATTGGGCGCAAGGGAAGCAGAACAGATGGCGGGGTAGCTTGTGGTCCATCGCAAGTAGGAAATTGAGGCGATCAGGGCGGTTGACAGGGTCCAATAGCAATTTGTACGGTTGGCGACCCAGGCGAGTGAACATAGTGCGGCATGTCGACGAAAGATGAGCAACATCCAACGGCGACAGATACTCCGCTACATGCAGCCAGATTTCGGGAGATACCCCGCCTAACATAGCTATTCCATCAGGTTTGGTGGGGTCATAGAAGACTTCTTTGACATGGGGGTTTACTTCGTCAACAGAGTCGAGAGCCTCATTATATGTGAAGGCGTGCATCATGTCAGTAAGGTCTTTGCGCTCACCAGTGTCCTTGTCAAGGATGTCATCCTGGCGAGTTGGCGCTCGATGAGCCTTGCTTAGTTTCGTAGGGGGAGGTCGGGATGGTAATCTCTGGTGCTTGTTCTCCGCGCGTTCGTGGTAAATCTGTGGCAGCGAGCCCGTCCTCGCAGAGTTGGTAGTAGTTGTTTGGTACAAAGGAGCAGCATATTGTTGTAATCCCTCTGAGTTACGGCGATATTCGGCATCTGATTGCAGATACACCGGAATGGCACTTGATCCAGACCTGATTGCCGTGTATGGGTCGTCACGAAAGACGTGTGGCGGGTAGCCTGTGGTATCCTCATATGTTGGCGAGGTCGCATGTCGCCTGGCCCGTTCTCCACTGTGCTGACTGGAGAAGCTGCCAGAGTCCTGACGCCGTGGATCCGCTGTAATGGTGGAACCAGCATTTCGCGACATATCCATCCGTGACCCTTTCTTTGACAGCTTCTTACGTGTCCATGGCTCTTTTGGGGTACTTGATCGCATTCCAAACATGGCACGGAAGCCGCTTTTCTTTGGGGTGGCGTCTACCATGGTAGTTAAGTGTTTGTCGCACGCGACCGTCACGATTTGGTGTATGATATGTAGGGCTTGGATAAAGCCTATACCATGAGTCCAGCTATTGCGAATAGTGATACCGAAATGTAGATGTTGGAGTAGAGATGCACGTTGATGGGTGACAAAATCGCTCAACTTGGAACGATGATCGTCATCGTCGAGTTAGTGCGGTTACGGGACGCTTCGGCAAGAGTTCCCCATGTCCGCGGTCATCCGTGGAATTTACATCAAAAGCTCTAAGATGCGTGTCGTCATCATGCAGCAATGTGTATAGGAGCAACAGATAATACGGGCCGTCACAGCGTTGGGGAGGGTGAATGTCGTCTTTGAGGCGTGGAGACGCGTGCCTTTCGCGTTTATGCCAAGAGCACTAAGCCTCATTTGATGAGGTCACCCACAGCCCCACATTACCTCTCATCTCATCTCATCTCTGATCAACTTCATCTTGCCTGAAAGCAAACATACGTTCTACCTGCCTTGTGTCTGTAGCACACCCACGAAGTCCACATATGTCTGATACGCACTGGACATCCTCGAAGCTTCGATTCATCGTTGAACTGTTCCCTGCGCGTCGAGTGAGCGAAAGCGAAGATCTGTGTCCAGTCAGTCACAATCATCGTGCGCATGTCAGGAGCATCAACTGACCCGTTACTACCACCGTCCTGGTGCATGGGGCTTTCATAGAATGCTTTGTACAGCCCAGCCAGATGCCCCATACTCTTCTGTACTGCTTCACTATGCTAATCAATCTCTGATATTTATGTTGCACTCTTTCCTCTCTATGATTTTGTCCTTAGGCTTGAGAAGGCTTTTGTAGGTATTGCGCTGTGCTTTCAACTTTGCGACTTCGGCGCTCCTTTGTCTTACCGTTTCTTCAAGATACCAAACGTGGTCCGGAAGCTGCGTCAATACGTCCGGCGGCGACAGTTGAAGAAGTTCTTCCAGTTGCTGCGGGGTAGCGGAAGTCGAATCATCTGCACTATCGTTGCTGACTGAAAGTGGAGGCTCTAATGTGTCGTCGGCAGCTTTGAGGGCGGGATTTGAAACCGTCATGGTTAGTCGATTGTTGGGAAAGAAAATCCGCTATGATGTGCAAAAAACGCGCAAACAATGAGAGAAGCTAATCTTTGTGCACGTGGCAGTTCAGAACGGTTTCGTGATTGTCTCAAGTTGTGTCCTTTGAGCCACCTTCACTTTCATTCTACAGTACTAAGACTAAAGTTTGGTCGCATGAGCACAGGCCTCACCCCAACACCGTGATTGCATCAGCAACAACCCAACTTCCCACCCCATCTACACACCCAATATGAGAGCTTTTGGTGCTAAGATTTCTGCCGATCGATTGCCTGGTGGTGAATTATCAGAGCGTCAACGCGATTTTGCTATTACTGCTCTAGAGAATGGTGCGCAGACCAATGAAGTTGCTAAGACTCTCTGCTGCTCGCGTCGGACAATCCAGAGAACCGTCTCACGTTACAACGAGCTCAACACCAACGCCAGCAGACCTCGCAGTGGTCGCCCAGCTAGTCTAACGCGTCGCCAGCGTCGTCTCCTCCTTCGCATTGCCAGAAGATCTCCCAAAATCCAATACCGTACACTACTAGAGGAGGCTGGCCTGTGGCCTGACAGCAACCTACACCCTCTAGTCTCTAAGAAGACAGTCTATCGCACGCTCTTCTCACTAGACCTACGCAACTTCAGATCAAAGCGGAGGCCTAAGATCAACCGGGCCACAGCTCTACTCAGGCTCAGGTTTGCACGTGAGCACTCACATCTCAACTGGAAGCGGGTAGTAGTGAAGTTCAGTGATGAGTGCAGCGTTGCAAGAGGTTCTGGTGCCAACCAGGAGTGGAGTTTTCAGTACCCAGATGAGAAATATGATCACAATAAGGTGACAGAGAAGGAGTCTTCTCGTGCTAGGCAGCAGATGGTGTGGGCAAGCATATGGGTGACTAGGGGGGGTAGGGTTAGGCGTAGTCCTCTGGTCATCATGGAACGGGATACTACCTCACAACGCAGAGGCTATACTGCCGACTCATACATCTCAACTCTCAGTGATGGACTCCAACCTCACTATAACCCTATGGATATATTCATGCACGATAACGCACCTATCCACAAGGCCAAAAAGACAAGGATTTGGTTAGAGACTCATGGGGTATGGACTATGGATTTCCCACCATACTCACCTGACCTCAATCCAATCGAGCACATGTGGTGGGCTCTCAAACGGAAGCTCCATGAGCTTCACCCTGAATTTGATACACTCGGGGATACCCAGGAGGAGTGGGATTGCTTTTGTGAAGGGTTAAGAGAGGCGTGGTGGGCCATACCTGATACTCTGATCAAGAAGCTTATCTACTCAATGCCACGACGACTCAGTGCCTGTATGCGTGCACAGGGGTATCAGACTAAATATTGAGATCATGCGCAATCCAGCGCTTTAATCAGATTCAAATTTCACCGTGTGGTTGTTGAGATAATAGTGTGTGAACATTCACTCAAAAGTAGTTGTGGTGGTCCAAGTGCATCGGGCGACAAGACTTTTGTCCTCCGACTGTAGCAATCGTTGCCGACAATGCCGAGCTGTGCCACCTATCCACCTGATCACATAATCCCACGCTTGCTGACTGCTGTTTTTGCCCGTTTGTGTGATTCCTACTTTCTTCTCTTTCATCTTCATCATCATCCACCTTTTTTCGACACGCAGAACAATTCAACATTGCATCCGGGGCACTGCTCGTTCTGGTGACCCTACGGGGCCAGACGTCCATCTCAGAATCCAACAGTCACTTATTTCCTGCACAAGACCGAATCAGATCATGACAACACCGAAAGTTCACTTCTCACGACGATTCGCTACCATCAGCCTTGTGTTGACCGTGAGTGCGATTGCGAATGGTTAGGCGCGGCCTTTTGGGTGCGGCTACTCGTAAGTATCATCATTTGCAACCGGCCAGTTTCACTCGTAGGTTCTACTGGCGCCTAGACCTTATCGTCGATACTTTAGTCACTGTGCCTGGCCTTGAAGAAGGGAAGACATATTTACGCTGCTCGGTGACTGCCTCCGGACGGTTGTTCCAGACGTTTACTTTCACTTACCACCTCCAGCCCTCCGCTGCGTCGGTACTTTCGGTCAGCATATGCTCGATAGTCGTTTATAATCAATACGGCCGATGCCCTTCTTCCTTCCCTCCTTCATTCGAACTTCTTCGTGAGCTGCGACTTTCGAGCTCCACCCGACCCCTATGTCCTCCGCGCACGCCCTTTTCATAAGGATGGCATCGAGATTTCAGACTACCAGGACAATTTGATACCGGGTTTCTTTGCACGCCCTTCTTACATGGCGGCTGAGCCTGGACTGAGCGAACTGAGATTCTCCCTACGTCCACCGGGCGCAGACAATCTCGACCAGCTCGCCCATAGTTCACAGTCTTCAGGTCAATGCTGTTGCCTATTTTCGTGAAGTGTCTGCGAAGAGTTCGATCTTATTTTGGGAATGACCCAAGGTCATATGGAGCCTTGAAGCTTTCGGTCCACCCACAATTCACGTCGAGCGTTCGATGACCACTTCGGGGTTCCTGGTTACCTGGCACGTGAATTTCGTACAATTCTCGCTTGTGAGCCTCCTCTTAGATGCCCTGGTCTTGTGCCGGAGCTTGAAGAAGAGATATGCGGCATTACTTTGTCATCGTGCCTACAAGAACTACGCACCAAAGCTATTAGTACCGTTCCCGCCAACCTCCCCCACCAAGATGAAGTCCTTCACAATCGCATTCACACTCCTCAGAATAACCTTTTCCGCCTCCGTACACGTCTCGAAGACATCCCAAAGGTAGCACTTCGCAGGCTCCTCGTCCAAATGCAGCACCGACTCAGTCCATGCCGAGCTCGATCCGCAGCTGGAGTAGTCGGCAGCAGCTACCTCACCAGTAGGGACATCCTTATTGAACATGACACGGTTGAAGATCTGGTATGCAGTCTCGGGCTGATAGTACGGCACCTCATGACCCGCTTGAAAGACTCGCGCAAATGACAAGTTGCCATGCTGTCGCACAAAACCACCCACATTCGACGAATTTGTCTGAATGTCTGCGTATCCCGCCTTTTTGAAGTCGGCAGACCCTAGCGCAAGACCGATGGCTTCACCACCGAGCCAGTTGCACTGGTAGTCGCGATCACCGTACACAAGCGATACTTTGACGCCCTTCTCAAGGAGGTTGCTGAGTTTCTTGAGCCCGTTCCCAAGGACGAAGTCGCCTGTTGCGTTGAAGCCGACTGCGACTGGAAATGACAGGCCAGTCCAGTTGAGTGGTACACCGAGAGCTTGTTGAATATCGGCGTCGTTCAGGTAGCCGGCAGCCCACTTGGGAGGGAGAGTCTCAGGAAGGTTGGGTGCGGCGATGTCGAACTTGTTCTGCTGTGATGTTGTCAACAAACACCTGGATCAGGATCGGGGGGGTTTCACTCACGCCTGACTTGTCGAAGTCATCGTGTAGGTTCGAGAAACAGTACAAGAAAGCATCAAGACAAGCTTTGTTGACATCTGGTTGATTTCCCAAGCCTCTGGGGTCCTTCGCTTCTGCCAATGTTCTGCACTCTGCCGTGAGGTTTTTGCACTGTGGTGAGGCTGCAAGAGCCGACTCGTACTGCGTCTCATTGATGAACTGCAAGCCGTAGGTGTTGTTGTAAGCAAACTCCGGGTAGTAGTCGATCTGTGTATCGATGTCGATACAGGCATTGACGAGACCAATGGTATCGATATGAAGCTCTATTGCAGAACCTTTGAGACTTCCTCCAGCGATAAGGCTGTTTTGCTGTTCGAAGTAGTCCGCGTAGATGGGGTTGTAGTGGCCCGCGTAAGATTCGCCCCAGATGCTGAAGCGGTTGTCCTTCGACTTGTATCCGGGGAATTCCTGCATCCAAGTTTGCATGAAGTCATAGATGAATGGCGCAGCTGCTACCGTTGTATTTGGAGTGCTGCAGAAGTTCTGAGATGGGAACGTTCCGGTCAAGAAGGTGAGGTTTGTCTCTGGTACGCCGGTCTGAGAGAAGTTCGCTGGCTTGTACGCAAAGGGAGACGAAACCACGTCAAGTGTTCCGTTGACCAATCTGTCATATGAGTATCCGACTTGCAGTGGCTGATCGATGTATACCATGTTCACTTTGTCGTTCCATGACCACGGATTAAGCTTTGTTGTCTTAGAGTCTTCAAGGACGATGCAAGGACCGTTCTCGCCAACAGCAGCCTGGCTCGATGGTACCCCAGGGCCTCCCTGGAGCCAGATGGAGAGCGGAGCATTCTCTGCGTCGTGTCGAGCCTGGAAGAACCAGAAGTATATGTGGCTCTCGTAATTGCGATTCTTCGCTAGGTCAATCGGGAGGTTCACAAAGCCACTGTAGCCTGTGACACCTTCAGTTGTCTCGCATATGCTAGTCTGAGGGTCATTAGTACTGCTTCAATAGTACACTTTGGTACGACCTACCTTCTTGTAGGAGATCGACACACCAGGAAACTTCGTTGACTGTACGATCGTAACATGTTCTGGTTTCGGAGGGAAGGCCGCCGATGCGGCAAGTGCGAAGGGGCTCAGGGCTACGAGGGATCGCAGAATAAACATGTTCATCGGCATTTTGGATTTCTAAGCAGATAGGTCTATATTAGTAACGTTGGACCTATTGAATATGAATGAAGAGGCTGGATGTCAAACAACGCCTTCCGCCGCCATATTTAAGCTTCTTCGTGCCAAAGGCATGTCGTCGTTGCTTGAGCGCGGGAGCGTGGCTGGATAAACGCAGCGACAAGGTGTTTGCGTGCGATACACGACGGTTCGAAGCATGTTACTGGCCCTGTACATGGTCCAATACCGGATAATCATGCAAGCTTCGACTAGAGGCGTGAAAGAGCGGGAGGCTAGTTGGAAAAGCGGAGGCCTGCCGCGACCTGGCCGACCGTGCGTATCAACACCGACCGTGTCGCAGCTGCTTGAGACCTGATCGGGACTACACCATGCTGCCGTGTCTAGAGAGTTCCTCTTGGATGGAAACTTGAATCTTGCACGCGAAGGAGAACAGCGTTGTTGAAGGATGGCGCATCAGTGGGGCGGAGGATGTTTGAACGTTGTCGATCATTTCAACTGCGGCCTCGCTTCCCCGCATCTGCGCCTTCCTTCTCGCCAACCAAACACCTATCATCAATTATGTGGCGCATGGTGTTTCCTCGGTCGCAGTATGACCGGCCGGTGTTATCTTGACCGGTGATACAGCCAAGATGCAATACCGACCGACGACTCATCGCAGGCTTCGACCCATCTTGCGACCACCGCCTGGGAATGAGTCAGCCTTGTCAGCCTCCACGCGCACTACTCAGCGAAGCTGCACACAAATCACAATGATCGACTCTACATGCGAAGAGCGTAGAGGCAAAACCATCGAATATGACATTAAAGAAATCAAGACAGCTGTGCCTCCATCACTCCTTCCGTATCTGCAGCGCACACCCTCAGACCCCCGTCCTGTGGTAATCATGACATGCGGCCTTGCAGGTAATTCCCAAAAAGACATGCACACCGTGTACTAAGCCAACCATATCAGGGACCGGCAAGACCACGCTCGTGAAGTCCATACTCAAGCACCATCCCCACTTCACAAGGGTATCGAGCGACGCCATCCTCTTCGATGCTCACGGAATTTATGGCATTGACTATGCGGCATCTTTGTCCTTGTACAACCAGTATCAGGATGAAGTCGATGTAGTTTATCTCGAGACTTTCCGCAGACTCCTGGCTGAAGAGAAAGATATCATTCTCGAGCGGTCATTCTACGCGAAGGAAGATCGAGACGAGTTCCATGGGATAGCGGTAGACGGCGGCGCCAGAGTCGTGCTCGTGTTTCTGCGAGCGAAAGACAAGGAGCTGCTGTGGGAAAGGATCTGTAAGAGAAGTAGGGCGGAGAAGACAGCTGACAATGCACTGGACATTAGCAGGGAGACGTTCGAGATGTACTGGAGCGGCTTTGAGGATCCGGACAACGAGGGCGAAATTGTGATTGAGGTTGTCTAGAGGGTGTCCGCTATAGTAGTGATGAGAGGTTTACGACCGACCATTGCTTCTGAGGTGCTGCAACGGTTCTGGTGATCAACTGCTCCATCATCGCCTGAGACAAGATCAACACTCAATGATGCTTCTCATAACTCGGTGCTGGTTCGTATGCTGGCAACTGCTCTTTGAGAGCACGTGTTTCCTGAGCAGGCTGTATCGATGCTGCTTGGTTTGCGCTCGCAGAGGCAGCCGGTGGTGTCTCGTCCTAGCCGTCGTACATCGCAGACGACTCGGCAAAGGTCTCATAAGGCAGTGACACTAAGGTCTCTTGGACGCAGTCCCCATCCACCACTCATACGGTACATTAGCCGTAGCTCATAGGTCCTGAAGTTTGGAAAGATGGTCGGCAATAACTTTGTTTCGCTAAGTTCTGCGAGATGTAAACCATGGCTCATTACTTTGTTCCTCGCAATGAAGACTTTGCCAATGATCTCTTTCTCCGTGCTCTCGATGATATCACGGTCACCGGTCGCTCCCCTGTACGGAACTCAAATTGTGAGGATTGATGTAAGCTTGACGCGTATCTGTCGAACATAAACAGTAGGTATCTCAGGAATCTCGTGTGAGCGGCCGAGATGGTAGAAGGCGAAGGAAATTGGGATGCCGCTTCCTACAACCAGTAGGTATGGACGATGAGCCGTGATCTTCCATATTGCCTCATGTATTGCGTGCTGATATTTCGATAACGTCGACCACTTGAGCGTTGCCAGAGCACCCGGATTGTGTTCATTCTTGGGGTTCAAGTGATGACCCTTGAGGCAGAACTCGGGATGTTTGGGGCGCTCAACCAGGACAGCAGAAGTTTCCGAGGTGGCTATCGGCTGAAAAGGCAGCATCAACGTGATGATCTCGTCCGGCGACCAGTCCACTTTCTTGTGGGCAAGAACTTCGAAATACTGTATGTTGCTTTCGCCATACTCCATATGTTGGAAGTGGTTGACCTTCTGCATGCTCAAACTCAGGCCTCGGTTTATACATATCGCTTGGCGCCTTCGTCACTTCGTTCGGACATGTGAATGCGAACAGTGATTCCACTTTGCCACTTCTTCCAATACTGTTCAGGATTACGTAACTCTCCTTGGACGCCTTGGAAATGGATAGGCATCATTCAACCTAGAAGAGTTCAAGAGTACTTCTATAAGTGTGTTTGTGTTCGTGAGATGTCCCTAGTAAGAGCGCCATCCTGCATAGCCCTTGAACGCGATCCTTTCTGAATCCGAATTTAACAGTACCGGACATGACAGCGCAATGGAAGGTCTACAAACCCCTGAAAATTCCGTAAAGTACTTGGATTTCCTCAATGAATTCCTCAGGGTTTGTAATGAGGCACATGCAGATGTATGTGTACCTGCTTCGATCTGAGAACGAACTCTGGACGCGAGACCGGCATACTTGATCGACGTCCATCAAGACTGCATTGTCGACATCAAGGAGTGCATTTGCAGGACTTTAACGATTGATGGATGGAACTGAGGTTCCACGCAACAGCAAGCTTAGCCCCATAGTCATCTCGAAAGGCTCTGCTATGGCGCAGGACCTCCAAGCTTCAATGTAGTGGAAGATTTACTCACGCAAACGTATCTTCTATGGCTACGATACAACCGAGTATGAGCCCCGATTGCTCTCACGGATGGGCAGAAAAGCTTCGAATTGTGACCTTGCAGTAGCCTTTGGTCATAAAGCAATTAAATCAGGGAACATGGAATACAATTTTAATTGCGAGTTCTACAATATGCTATGGGTTGAACACAGGGATGGAATGGTGTCACGGTTTAGACTATGTGAGGAGAAGCCGACTATATACTGGCCCTGGAAGTTGCTACCCCAGAACAGTATATACCAGGGTAATAGGGTCTCAACCAAGACCACAACATATTTAAACACACAGAATAGTGAAATACAACCTCAGTTCAATCCTGCAATTCTTCCCACATGCGTACGGATCACTCACAATCCACCGCAACAGTTATGAGCCCGGTTGCATCCTAGGATTGTTCTCACCCGTTACCGCGTCCACCACAACGCACCTGTTACCGCATCCACCACAATGCACCCAATACCGCGTCCACCCACAACGCATCTGTTACTGCGTTTACCCACGATGCATCCTGCCTGAATCCACTCATACACAACTACAGCCTCTGCAATGTCTACTGAGTCTGACCCCACTGTCACATGAGTCACCATCATACTTGACAAGCCAGAAAATTGGTTCAATTGGTTATTCATCCGTCAAGACATTGCAGATCGCCACAATCTCTGGCAATACGTCAATCCTGACGTAGCAAAGGAGGATCTCCCTGAGTTGACAGAGTCCCCTAAGCCTCAACTTACTGACTACAAGGCGAGAGCTACAAAGCTCTCGGACCTGGGCACTGACGATTGAGAGTCCTACCGTTGGGAATGTGATCAATGGCAGCGCTGTCGCTCTGAGTACCGTACCCAGAAGAAGGCTTTGGCTGATCTGAAGTCGGATATCAGCAAGACAATTGCTGTACGCCACATACACCTAATCAAGGATCTTAAGACACCATACGATCGACTGGTTGCTCTCAAGAAGTTCCTTTGTCCAACAGACGCAACTTGCCGCCGTGAGCTTGCGGATAAGTACAACGCACTCAAGACTGCCCCACGAGCTGCAAAGAAGGTTGAACAATGGTTGTCTGACTGGGTATACATAACAGCTCAAGGCAAGGCCGTCGGACTACCAGAGACTGAGAGCAATCGACCA
Organism: Macroventuria anomochaeta; assembly: GCF_010093625.1. Classification (NCBI taxonomy): domain Eukaryota; kingdom Fungi; phylum Ascomycota; class Dothideomycetes; order Pleosporales; family Didymellaceae; genus Macroventuria; species Macroventuria anomochaeta. Next base: position 36,444 of record NW_022985412.1, on the reverse strand, counting down.
CAGGAAGATTTCCTGATTGCCTGCAAGGCACTCGATCAAGAGTACGCCACATCCTGCCTACGTGAGATCTTCAAGCATGAAGCACGAGGCACCACCACTGAGATCTCATCCCTGGAGACATACGTTGCTGAGATGACTACCTACCTACGCTGTACGAAGCCTCACTCTACTGGCCTAGCAGTCACTGCCGCGGAGCTCGGTGTTGCATCTCCAATTGAGCCTCAAACAACACGCAATCAAGGTCAACGTGACAGTGTACGACAGACACCTACCTGCGTCTGCGGGAAACAGCATTGGTACACTGACTGTTTTATCCTCAATACTTGCCACCCAGGGCATCCAACGACATATCAGCCTGCTGCTGAAGAGGTACGCAAGGTTGAGGCAGCGCGGAAAGACCCTAAGATCAATGCACAAATCAAGACAGCTATTGACAGGTGGACAGCTCGTCAACCACAGAACGCTGGGATGTTACGAATTGACAACGGCAGGCCACCTGCTGACAGCAGCACGTTCGTGGTAACAACTGCTCCATCACTCATGGACCTTGACTCTCACAACGTCCAAAACAATGGCCACAACGGTCACGATGGCCACGACGACAGTGATGCTATTGCGATTGACGCTTGCACTGAGCCTCTGGGAGCTCTCACAACACTGGCTGTTGACGACACCGACCAGACTGAGCTGCTCAACCAATGGATCGTTGACCCAGGATCCAACACACATGTCATCAATACAGAAGTCTGGCACGGCTGGAAGAGGACAAACAACAATCCAGAACGTCGTTCTATCAACGCTGGCAATAGCCGTATTCTCATTACAGCATGGGGTACAATGGAGCTTGTCGCGCGCACACCATATGGTCTACAGGCGCTCGAGCTGACACACGTCGCATACGTCGAAGGCTTTCTCACAAGCGTCCTAGGTCTTGCACGCTGTCGTACAGAGTCAATTCACTTTGACTCTGGCCGCGACGTCCTGTATATGCACAAGTCTTCAAACATTATCGCGCAACTCGATTACAATGGAGGACACTGGCTTATTGATGCAGAGCCATCACATCGACCACCTCTATCGCTACTCTACACGCAACTGAGCACCTTTGGGGTGTCGTATCGCCCGTCGTACATGCCAAAGCCTACCAATGTCATTGATTGACGTACTGCCCATCAGATTTGGGGTCACCCAGGTCGAAAGGCTGTCGACCAGCTTGAGCTTAACGTCACTGGCGTTCAATTGACTGGAAACCACACGGATTGTCTCTGTCAGACATGTGTTGAAGCTCGAATGACCCACATTATTTCAAGGCGCCCGGCTGAGAGCCGCGCGCAGCAACCATTCTATCGAATCGCGATAGACCTCATCTACATCGTCTCTGTGGGAGACGAGTGTATTGATGGCAGCAAGTACTGTCTACACTCAGTGGACGAATACTCGAAATGGCATGAAATTTCTACAACAAAGCGTAAGGATAAGGCAACACTCACACGTTGGTTTATGGCGTTAATCCGCCGAATACAGCGTGTATACAATGCTGACGTTGTTGCTGTTCGATGCGATAATGAGAAAGGATTTGGCAACGACCTCATCAACATGACTGAAGAGCTGGGAATGCTGTACGAGCCAGCACCAGCTGGTATAAAGGAGCCAAATGGACTCATCGAACGTGCAGGCGGAGTGCTCACTCAGCGCGCTCGCGCCATGCGTATACACGCTAATTTGCCAAAGAAACTATCACACGAGATGTACTGCACTGCTGCATACATCCTCAATTGTACGCCTACAGAGACTCTGGGATGGAAGACACCGTACAAGGTTGTATGGGGACGAAAGCTACTCGTTGCTCATATGAGGCCTATCGGCTGCCGTGCCTATGTCTACAACCGCAATATCAGAGCTGCTGACAAGCTTCAATCACGCACTCTTATTGGCCACTTGGTGGGATATCAAGGTACCAATATCTTCCGCATCTGGCTGCCTACAAAGGACACTGTTGTAGTCACTCGCGACGTCGTATTCGAGCCTACACTCTTTTTTGAAGGGATGGACGGATACGCCTCTCAATCAGTAATCGAAGAAGTGATTGAGCTACTCAAGTATCCTGAGATGTCTGAGGACGACGATATCAGCATTGAAGATCTATTGACAGCTCGTCAGCGCCGCACAACACCTACGACCTCAGCTCCGACAGCTGCAGGTTCCCAGGTGGGGGGTGAGATGGCTGACAACGCATCGGAATCAACTCAGCAACAGTTGCTAACCCCTGAGCCCTCTGAGACAGACTCAATTCCAATGGTACCTGAGGGCTATCGCCAACGAGGAGAGAGAGCTCCACAGGACGTTAACCTCAACCCAATGGACACTAGTCTGATTGTCACAGGCAAGCGCAATTGAAGACCGAAAGACCTGAACAACTTTGCTATACAGTCCTATGCTACGAGACTGGGACCTGAGTGTCTTGTCAACTATCTGCAAGCGTTCTCAACGGAGATTCATTCAATACCCACTGTGATACACAAGGTACCACGCATCCACCAATTGCAGCTGCCCCCTATACCAAAGACAGCAAAGCAGCTTGACAAGCACATGTTTGGCAATCAGTTCCGACGTGCTATGGACAATGAATGGCAAGGCCTACGCTCCAAAGGCGTCTTTGGGAAGACTGCAAAGACAAAGGCCACTGCAGACGGCGAGGTACTACCGTTGATGTGGGTCTTCGACTACAAAACAGACAGTGACGGATATCTCATACGATTCAAGGCTCGACTTGTCGTTAGGGGAGACCTTCAAGCTCCACTGGATGATACATACGCTGCTACGCTTGCAATTTGCAATTTCCGTGCACTCATTGCAATTGCCAACTACTTTGATTTGGAACTGAAGCAGTACGATGTCCCTACTGCCTTTCTGAACGCAAATATCAACCGAACACTGTACGTTGAAACCCCTGAGGCATTCCGTACCAAAGGTGAGATTATGCTGGTACTCCGCGCCCTGTATGGCCTGAAGGAGTCACCAATTCTATGGTACAATGAGCTACGTCAAGAGCTCATCAGGCTAGGCCTGAAGCCAGTTGAAGGCTTTCTGTGCCTGTATACAAGCCGCTGGCTCATTCTATTCGTCTACGTTGACGATATTGCTATGGCATTCCACCGATCTAATGCCCGTCTCCACCAGTCCCTTGAGAAGGATTTGGTGAACCTGTACAACATCAAGGCTATGGGAGATCTTACCTGGTTTCTTGGTATCCAAATCATCCGTGATCGAGCACTGCATAAGACCTGGCTAGTCCAAGACGCTTTCTGTAACGACACAGGTAAGAGAGGACTCCGATATGGGTTCGAATCCGCTACAAGGTGTATGGGAGCACTGGGATAGATAGAACTAGGAGTAAACCTCTATTCCTATAGGTCTTGTACGAAAGGATACTCAAAAACTATCTACCATAACTATGTACACTGCCCTGCTTATATATCTAACAGCTCGATGTAGCTCGGGGGATACCGGTAGGTAGTAGGGTAGGGATCGGTTAGGAGTCGGATAGCAATCGTGTGAGTAGTATGAGGAAGAAACGGTTGGTACGGTTCTTACATTACTCCCCCTCCCGGTAGGCAGATCGTCCCTGGTCTGCAAAGGCGAAAATAAACGTGCTCTGCCCGACTTCCCTCCGCCTTCTACCCGACACGGATGGACGTTAAGTTTGGACTTGCTTTCACCTAATTTTTCGAGTTTATATAATTTGGTGAAGGCCAGTATGACGTCGACTCCATTTCCTAACTGAGAACTTGCTTGCGGTCCAGCCAATCGACGCGTCTTGTACCGGAATCGGAGGTGAAGCTGTCTCCAATCTTGGTGACTGTGGCAACAATCACAACACACAGTCACCGCGTGTTGTTGTCGCTCAGCTGGGCCTAGCGTCGAGCCTGGAGTATCATATCAACCTCCCATACCACGGCTTCTGGTGGATAACGGACACCACTTCTTGCTGCAAGTATATCCAACTCTTCTCGAAAACACTGCTAACCCCTCAGGCTCGTTTCTCGGTCACCATGCCGATACCAGTCCCACCCGGTGCTCTTGCGGTGGCCCATCGGGTCATCTGCCTTCGTTCTGTGCGCGCTTTCGCGAGGGGGATCGCGGTGGCGTACGCCTTCCAAAAGGCGACATCAATCCGGTGTGCTTACTGCACACAGCAAGGCGCTTTGTGCTGCCCGGTAGGTACCCCCTCTTGCCTCCCGCTCGTGCTAACCTTCGCTTCAGATCCTGATCTATGTCGGGGAGGAGTACGAGGTGCTGCGGAACGCTCTGTCGGCTTGGAAGGAGGCGTTGGAGGGGGGGGTAGGTGAGGTTTCGGAGGAGGAGCGCGCTGCCGCTCAGTTGGTGTTGGATGCTGCGTGGCGGGACCTTCGCCAGTCCGCTCACGCCCTTGCGAGTGTGGTGCAGGTGGCGACTGCGCAGCTCAAGGGGGTGACGGCGGCTGGTGTGTTGTTACACCAGTACCATGCCCAACCGGCGGTGAGTCGCGCGTCCCAGAGGGGGGTGGGCGAGGTAGCGGACGTCCTACGGGACTTGCGGGATGAGCTGGTCGAGCTCAGGGGTGAGGTGGCGGAGTTGAGGCGGGTGGTGGCCTCCTTGCCAGCTCCAGCGTCGGTTGCGGTGCCTGCGGTTCGCCGTAGTGGCCGTAATGCTTCCCAGAAGGCTTCGGCTGACCTGGACGAGGCCGTCGTGCGCTTCGAGGAGGAGATGAGTGACCTCGGTGAGTTCCCAGAGTGAACTTCGCCATCTTGTACAGTAGGACGGAGTCTTCTTTTCCTTTGTTTGGGTCCGGGTCGGTGGTGTTTCGGAGTAGTTTAGATTTCTCTTGTCTTTCAATCCATGAGGTGCTCACTCCAATTTATCCCGTCACCAATCTTACTCGTGACCCTGTTCCCACGCGTTGAGCCACTCCGAGAGTGCCTTGGGAGGACCTGGTCGTGTCGGATACTTCTCGTGGTAAGCGCGTAGTTTGTGCGGAGCACCCTTGAAATTTTCTGCTGGGTACCAAGTAGCATCCGGGTCGTGCCCGACCCAGCTCGTACGGTACTTGAGCTGACGTCGCACGAGCTTGCTGCCGAGGATCTCTTGTACCTCCCATTCCTCTACGCCCTGAATTGGGATACTGGCGGGCTTTGGGGCCTCTTGCCCAGGCAGCGGGTCAGCTGGATCTTTGCACAGTACGTCAGGCGCGAACACGTCGTGGATGTGTGAACCTGCCGGGAGCTTGAGTCGATACGAGTGTCCGACCTGCTCGAGTACTTCGAATGGACCCTCCCACAAAGCGGATAGCTTTCGGCTGGGACGATCGGGAGCGAGGTTTTTCGTTGACAGGTAGACTTTGTCACCTATATCCCAGTTCACCGGTAGGCGATGGGAATCCTTCGCGTTTCGCATCCGATTCTGCGCCGTCTCCATATTCCTTTTGGCAATTCCCCAAGCTTCGTGCATTCGTGTGGCCAGCGCGGCCGCGTCACGATGGTTTAGGAGATGCAACGGTTGGGACGGAGGATCGCTACGAGACCAGTGCCAGCTTTGCTTGGGCTCGCTCCCATATAACACTTGGTACGGGGACATCCCTAGGGAGGAATGGGGCAAGGTCAATTGGACGCGGTCCATTATCGGAAGCAAGTCGGACCAGTTATCTTGGTAGTAAGACACGAATGGTCTGAGGCGTTGATTGATGTACTTGTTCATGATCTCGGTTTGACCATCGGTTTCTTTGTGGTACGCGGTGGATAGCTTGACCTTCACGCCTATGATCCGACAGAACTCGGACCAGAAACTGGATACAAACTGGGGTCCTCGATCTGAGACGATGGATTCCGGGGTATGGCCAAAACGATACACCCATTGAACGAATAGGTTGGCCATTTCGCGCGCCGTTATCGTTTTGTGACAAGGGATAGTGATTGCCTGCTTTGATAAACGATCGATAATGACTAGGATCTGATCGTAACCGGACTTATCCTTCGGGAATTCTTTGAAATCCATACACAGGTGCTGCATGGGTTTGACCGGGATAGGTAGCGGATGCAAATAGCCGCGGAGTCGGGTCTGTCGCGGATGGTATTGTCGGCACGAGATGCAGTTACGTACATATCGTTCACATGTGGCACTCATCCCTTTCCAGTGGTACTGTCGGGGCAGTAACTGGTACGTCTTCTTGGCGCTTGGATGAGCAGATGAGACTTGGTCGTGGGCTTCTCGAATCAAGCGGGTGCATAGAAGAGAATTCGGGGGTACGCATAGGCGGTCCTGGTATAGAAGCAATCCGTTATGGATCCGATACCGCTCTGGTAGCGTTTGTCGTTCTCTGGCAAAGGCCTGGCGGTTCTCCACAAGGATTGCCTCGATAAGCTCCAAGGAATCCAACTCCATAGTTGGGTTCAGGGTGCGGATGGCAGTCACCGGCGACGAGTCGAGATATGTACTAGCCAACTCAGCGTTGATACGGGAGTGTAACCGGTGGGGACCTAAGAGTACTCGCGAACGATTATCTTCCTGGGCTGATTTGAGGTTACTGAGATCTTGTTCCCTACGGCTAAGGATGTCGGCTCGCTCGTTATTCTTCCCAGGGGTGTATTCGATTCGGAAGTTAAACGGAGCGAGAGCTTCGTTCCATCGAGCTTGTCGTGCATTTAAGATCTTAGTAGTCATGAAGTATTCTAGCGATCGGTGGTCGGAGCACACTCGGACCTGACTCGTGACGGAGGTTAATTCGGCACGCCACTTGTCAAAGGCTTGGAGAATTGCAAATAGCTCTTTATCGTGGATCTCCCAGTTGAGTTCGGCGCCGGATAGGATGCGGCTGTAGAACGCTACAGGGTACCAACGCTCGTCGGGGTGTTGCTGGGATAGCACTCCTGCGACAACACCATCTGATGCGTCGGTCTCTATTTTGGTCGGATACTCGGGGTCGAAGTGGCATAACGACGGTATGGCCAACAAGCTGCGCTTCAAGCTATCGAAACTGCTCTGGCACGTTTCCGTCCATTCGAACGGGTTGGTTGGACTTTGTAACGCGATCAGGGGTTTCGCTACCCTGGAAAATTCGGGTACGAATTGACGATAGAAACCGGTGAAGCCTAGGAACGACTTTACCCCGGTAACGGTAGTAGGCGGTACCCAATCGCGTAGGGCTTGTACCTTATCCGGATCCACCTCAATACCTTGGTTGGTGAGTATATAACCCAGGTACTTGGTTCGTGTCACATGGAATTCGGACTTCTTAATGTCCACCTGTAGTCCAGCTGCTCGGAGGCGATCGAGGACCATCTGAACGTGCTTCTCATGAGTCTGGGCGTCCTCGGAGTAGATAAGGATGTCATCCAGATAGGCTATACAGAAGTCGTCCAAATAGTCGATGAGTACATCATTCATGTATCGCTGATAGGTGGCCGGGCCGTTGCACAGGCCGAAAGGCAGGACCTTACACTTGTAGGTTCCGTAACGCGTACGAAACGTGGTGTACTCCTCCGACGCGGGATCCATACGAATCCTGTTGAAGGCTGCCCGAATATCAAACTTGGTGAAAATCTTGGCTTTGGACGGACGAGCCAGTAGCTCATCTATCCGCGGTATCGGATAGGAGTCCTTGCGCGTGAGGTTATTCAACTTGCGATAGTCCACACATATGCGTAGGCTACCATTTGGCTTGCGTACGCATAGAACGGGAGATGCGAATGGGCTCCGACTGTGTTCAATCCATCCGAAACGTAGCTGGTCTTGTACGAACTTCTTCGTAGCCTCGAGTTCCTCAAGGTTCTGTTTGTACAATGGGGAATAAGAATTTGGCAAGGGTCCTTCCAAAACAATCTTATGGTCGTATGGGCGGTGAACCAGAAGGGTTTCGGCCTCCGTTTGATTGAAGACGTCGGCATATTGTGCATATTGGTTAGGGAGGCGATCCTTCAATAGCTGCGCGTTGTCGGGGTCGTCTCGGAGGTCACTGAGAACGCGCTCTATTTCGTACAGGCTGGTAATAAAGAATTCGTTCTGTTTTTGTTTCATTGAAAAATGGAAAGCGTTCGCCGACAAGGCAGCGATGGTAGCTACCTTGGTAGGAGGTGAATCGGAAGGGTTTAAGGTGTGAGTCAAGGTCGCTGCCTCAGAGCGTAGAGGTCGAGAACGATATTTCGGCATGCGCAACACACCTCGCATTTGGCGCAGGGTCGTGTGTGGGCTTTGACGCTGGCAATAATCATCATTCTCCCATAGGTTATCCCTTCGCTGTACGTCCAGCAGGACGTCCGGCGCTGGTATACTTTGGTGTAACGTCATCAGCAACGGGGGAGCTGGGTCGTATGAGCGTGGGTACTTTGCGGGCCACACCAACCGAGACCGCTCCGTATCGAGTCCGAGCTTGAATCGACGTAGCCATTTGATGCCGATGATACAGTCCTGCGATCCCAGGTCAACGATGATGAAGGGGCAGTTGCGAACCTTCCTTCCATCGATGATCATGTGTAGACGGATGTACTGGTGAACAGGCGACGTGATCTGATCTTGGAAACCCTTGACCTGAACCCTAAAAGGCAGCTTTCGGATAGGAGTCCGAAGGGCGGTAGAAATAGATTGTGCAATAGAAGAATTCAAGAATAGGAAACCTTGGGCACCAGTGTCGACTAAGGAGTGGAGTCGGATACCTAAGCCCTCGTGACAGAGCACTGTGGAAGCAAGGAAATGGGGTCCACCAAACAAATGAGACAAGGAGAGGTTGGAGAGGTCATATTGGTTTAGGCCCGAGTGGAGTGATCCCCTCGGGCAACGCCTTTTCCCATCAGTATCGGGTCCTCTTCCATTTCTTCTTCGGCATCCACGAACTCCTCTGGTTCAACCTCAATCTCACGCACGCGGGGTACGGTGCATTCTTTCGCGAAGTGACCTGGCTTGCCGCAGTTGTAGCAGGTACCTGGAGTCGTATCCCTTACGGGTGCTGGGGTATTAGACGGCTGGCGAGGTACTGTCGTGGAACGGTTGAATGATATTGGTCGGCTGGGAGCCGGCAGTTCTCGTGGGTGGTTTGGGGTAAAGGTCCGCTTCACCTCTGACGCGATTCGTACCGGTTGCGAGGGCTGTGAGAGCGGAGGTGGCAGCACGGTGGGGTTGTTCCTCCGTTCCATATTGTAGGCAGTCAGGTGCTCCACCATACGGGGGAAGGAGTTATCCCATTGCTGTTTGAAACCAAGGTTGGGTACTCGGAGTCCTGGCGTGAGTTTGGTCCACAGGTAGTGAAACCACTCCGATTGAGGTACGTGTCCCTTGATGGCAGCGCTGAGAAAGCGGCTTTTGAACGTGGGGAAGCTTTCTGACTTATCCATCTGAAGTTTATCGAAAACAGCCCGGCTCTCAGCCTGCTCGTTACCAGTGACGAAGTACGTCTTCAGTAACAAGATCATCTCCTCGGCGGTGTGGAAGCGATTCGATTCGCTTTCGGACAGGTACTGAGGTTCCAGGTATTCCTTTGCTAACCCTGAGGTATGACCCCAGACGAGAGCCATGCGTGCGCGCACCGTCCGATAGTGGTCCGAGTTAATCTCGAGTCGGTCCTGTATCGAAGCGCGCCATTGTGGGAAGGTGGGACTCTTCCCATCGGACAGGACCTCGATGGTAGGAGTCCTTTCTGAGAGCTTCTCACGAGTTACAAAGACAGAACCTGTTTCTGAGACGTGGCGCATATCGTATGGACGTGTGGCTTGTACCGGTGGGGTTTTGGTAGTGGGTAGGGGTTGGTCTGTTGGTGCGAGACTGGCTCGGAGTTCAGCAAGTTCCCTCCTTAGGCTGGCTATCTCCCGTGCAGATTCCGATTGACGTGGTTCCGACTCTGATCCGCTATCCTCCGAAGGTGGGGGTGGGGCCTGAGTCGAAGAGGAAGTTGGTTCTCTGGACCTTCCTGATCCGGGTTGGACTCGGGACCTGGTGCTTGGTCCTGCGATTGTGCCTGACATCGGTATTGGCTCCGATTCAGGTGGGTTATTGGTAGTCTCCGGGTCTCTACCTTGGCGCAATCTGACGCGACTTTTCCGAAGTTATCCCAACCCAAAGGCTTCGGTCGTTAGGAGGTCTCTGGTATCCCAACTGTATGGTGAGCAGTACTAGGAGTAGCACAGGCGGAGGCGAAGCGGCGACTGTGGAATGCTCACAACTGAAAACACCTGGTGCGATATTATTTAGAGGCCGTCACCGGCTGGGACGAGTTTTTGAGTATAATGTAACGACACAGGTAAGAGAGGACTCCGATATGGGTT